>NC_074666.1:77350911-77650911 GCF_029448725.1 Salvelinus fontinalis | reverse complement strand
ATTGTCCATCCATCCTGTGACCAAAAAGTGAAACAACGTGAAACAATATTTATAGTCTTCCTGTAATCCATCAGAACTTCCAAGTAGAGCAGCCCCCATCCCTCAAACGTCACAGTCCTCTGGCCTTCCCATTGGCAGGCAGTCAGTGACCGCAACATAGCCTCCAAGCCACCACTCAAACCTCCAGACCTGCTTTGCAGGCACAGGGAATTAAATACAGCACACATCCGATTACCAAGAGTAATCTGACCATTATTTAAGCAATGGGGGGCGGCAGCACTTTGGGATGCTCGTAGGGATTTTGGAAACCAAAAAATCCCACCGAATCAACAAGCACAAATAAAAAAATAGCTCTATCCATCACCAGGCTGTCCACCACCAGGATTGACCAGTCACTGATCATCATCACAGCACATTCAATGACTATCCTCCTCCTAAACCTACTTGAAACACTTGACTTGAAATGTATTGGAATATTTGTGGTTAAACCCCCCCCCCCCCCCCACACAATTGTGGTCTAGAATATGGCGTTAGTTACACATTGCACTGGACTAGGGTCGGTGTCTGTGTGAGTAAAGACAGTCTTAGTTATGGCTATAGTAGCGGGAGCAGGGGAATGTTACCACAAAATGGATGTGAGGTGAATACTCATCAAGGATTAGACTGCAGGAACGGGTTTTTTGCTTTCCCTCAGTCTTTGTGTGAGAATGAAATTGGCAGCCAATTCAGTCAACAGTAGGACTGTTCAGTCACAGTAGGACTGTTCAGGCACACAAATAAGGTTAGTGGTATAAAGCAAAGATTTATGGCATTGGACAATATGTAGATGGAATATGAATGAATAAGGGACAAAATTAGTAACATGAGCACTACTAAGGGGATTTGGTTTAAATGTGGAGATTTTGGTTTAAGTGTACGAACTATGAAGGAACAGAAATCTTACACAAGTTATCAGACTGCCCTTAGAAACAGACTGAGAATGATGCTGTCAGACTATCCACCCATTGTAAACATTCATCTCTGAAGCTCTTCAAAAACCCAATTTAACAAATTACATTTACCCGTCTTTTATTGGACAAATTCTGTACAAGGTACAATCCACATTCAATACTTTATTTTATACATCTTTATTTTTATTCCCAACTTGCATATATATTTAGTTATTTTGTAAAAATAACTTCAGCACATAACTAAACAAAGGAAACCTGAACATAATATATACATATTCCTACTGTTATAACATCTCTCTCTCTCAACTTTACAAATGTACTTAATTACTTTTGAAAAAAACATAGGAAAAATATAGAAAATTTAAAATAAATTACAAATGTAAAAATGACCCCTTTCCTCACAACCATTACAATTATAAAGAGATCCGCCCCTCCCCTCCCAACCCCTGGACGTAAAGATAAATAAACAGTTTGAATGACACGCATATGACCAACTATCACAGCAATTACCAGTGTACTTATGTTAGCTTATACACAGATGTTTACATGGCACAATCTAGAAAACATTCAGATGGCTAGGGACACTCCCCCTTCTATCCAAATACAAATCTCATTGGAACAGAACCAACATTTCTTAGCAGATGCAGCTGTAACAATGGGCCAATAAGAAGAAAAAAAGAATGTTTAGCGCCTTACATGACTGGGGGGGTCACATAGCATCTATAGCCCAATAATATAAAGTGCTGGATGGCTCAAAAGGAAAGGCGGGGGTTGCCTGAACCCTGGTGACAATTACTGCCCCCTCGATTACCTATATGGAGCCAGGGTATCACCACCTTCTACATGAGAATGATCTGACATGGCATCATAAAGTGACAAAAACACAGGTTTAGTTAATATTCATGGTCCTGGAAATTGAAAAGGAAAACAGCTTTCATTATATGATGCTGGTCTCCCACTGGAGCAGCAACTGGAACAGAGATAATTAAGGGATTAAAGAGCAGGGGACCTAGCGTGGGCCTTTGGCTGCAACGCCACTAAAGTTCTACAGAAACGTGCTCCGGGTTTTAAAGTGTCAGTCTAAAGCCATTGCACCCAAGATGCCAAAAGGTGTTAAAACGTCATCGATGCCCCTGCCTTGCCATCCCTTTTTCCTCTCCTTACTCCCTCCTCGTCCTCCTTTCCCTGCAGAGTAAGACCTCTCCTTCATAGTCAGTCACGCTAAGCCATTCATCACAATTCCCATTGCTTAGCAGCATCCTATTCCCCTCCAACAACGCCCGTTCACCTTCACACACTGCTGACAGATTCGGTCTGTGTGTGTGTCTGAGATTAGTACGTCATTATATCTGAAGACAAAGATCAACTTGCCTCACATTCACCAAGGTTCGCTGACCCCCCTGGCAGTAATTCTTCCTGTCATGACAGATACATTTCCTCATACCCTGCACATTAAACCCTCCCTTTTCCCAAGACACTACACACAGGCTCCCTTTCTAAGCATGTCCATAACCAGATTTCAGAACTGACAAATGGCAAATACTGATACCTCACGCCAAACCAATTCAGACATGTTTCAAGGCTCTAGTAATAGGCTCACTATATTCACAATGACCATAAGCCACAGAAGAGCACATTTAACACTTGTTAGCATGAATAAGACATCCCCAAACCCGCACAAACCCCTCTGTGCATTTTTGGTAACTAAGGCCGAGCAGATTGCAAAGCGCTAAGCTTTCTAAAGCCATTTTACAGGACATTGGTCCTTTTTCACAGCATAACTACCATACTGCTGTCAATAGACCAAAGCTGAAGGGCATTTTACTCTGCTGAACATTCAATGAAAATGATGTCTGTGCAATAGGAGGCTGGTTACTCCTCTGGTTAGAGAAACTGAAATCAAAATCCACAAAAAAACAAACATAAATGATATGGAAATAATCATATTGAAATATATAGTGGAGGTTGTAGTAGTAACAAAACTAATTCTACGCTATAGTATCACAGTAAGAACAATTTTCCCCAAAAGATACTTGAGCATTACTGCCCTACTGCTGCAACAGAAATACTCATAAGAAAGGCTTAGTTGGCCAGCACCACCGGCTGGAAGGCCTGGCTGGGATATTGCAGGTTATACCCCCCTATCCCCTCCACAAATGAGGGCTTCTCAATGTAAGAAATCCCACCGCTACCACCGATGATGTCAACAGCTGGACCAGGTGGGGGACTGGAGAATGGGTCAAATGAGGGGTGGGAGTGGGCGGGGTGAGGGAGCTGGAAGGGGCTTGAGTGTGGTAGTATGGGCGGAGCATCGTTGTCAAAGTATACGGGCCCTGGGGATGCCGGGTAAACAAACTCTTTGGCATTAGGGGAGAGCTGGCTGGGGATCTGAGCCCCCAGGGAGTGCAGGGAGACTGAGAGGGGCTTGTGTTTCAGCAGCCCTGGGGGAGAGATGTTGGTGGGGGAACAGGCGAGCATCCTCTGTGGCGGGGGCATGCCTACACCCGAGCCGCCAGCCGATCCGGAACCGCCACACTTCTTCATCTTGGTGGAGCCAAATTTTGTGGCGGCGAAACTGGCCGTGGTGAAGGTGATGGGCTGCAGCGGTAGACGGGTGCTGGGCAGTGCAGTCGTTGGCTGCTGAGAGGGGAGGTAAGGGAGTGCCCCACTTGGAGGGGAAGGTGTGGATGTGTTAGAGTGGGCCGTTGGGTTCGTGGGTGTGCTGGAGCTAGGATAGCTGAAAATCACTGGGCAGGATGAAGCCGAGAGAGGTGTGGGTGAGCTGGAGAGGGAAGGAAGCAGAACTGGAGATATCTGGGCTCCAATTGGAACAAACACCTGGGCCTCAGGGTTGAACCCTAAGCTCTTGGCCTCCTCTACCTCCATGTCCCCTTTACTCACTCCAATTACTAATTCCACCATTTCGCCTTCCCCACCTAAACCGGATGGATCCTCCAAGTACAGGACCTTAACGGCTCCCTTCTCCCCGATTTGGTAGGACACCTCATAGGGGTCGATCCACACACTCAGCTCAGGGGGGACATTGGCACGCACTTCATCTGTGTCCAGTCCACTTCTCCTCGCAGCTAGCTCCACCACTGGGTCCCTGGGGGCCCCTAGGTGCAGGCAGCGGAAGGCAGAGCCCCGCAGAGGAGCTTCAGGGTACCAGTGGCCTTCATAGCGCGACAACAGTATCCGCTCCAACTCCTCCCCGAAGAGGTCAGCACGACGACGGGGCAGTTTGTTGTACAGGTAGGACACAATGAAATTCAGAGCTACCTTTACCTCTAGGTGCATGACTGTACCTGGCCAATGCAGTCTGGATAGCCAAGTATTCAAATCAAGCCCAAAATGAGACTATAATGGAACAGTTATCTCTGGCTTGTAGAAGTCTGATGTTTTCTTCTCCACTACATGTACCGCAGGTAAGTTGAAATCCGGCAGAATCTTTAAACCTCTTCCTGGGTGGTCAACATGGACAGACTTGGTGGCCAGGAGGCCAAAAACTAGTCCAACCAGTTGTTTTCAGTTGCCAGGTAACAAGACTTGACAGGTAAGGAGATGAGGAGTCCAACTGGTGGAAAAATAAAAACATGGTGTTATTTCGAGGAAGGTAAAAGGCAGACCAAATAGGTTCAACAGAAGGGATAATGAGTGAATGGGTTAGCCAGCTAACATGGAGGGGAGTAACAGATGCAGTGATCAAGGCAGAAAGCCATGATAATCTGCTTCTGCCAGATGCTTCACTACTCAGGATTACACAATTAGAGAAAGTTACAAATCAAACAGTATAGGTGCGAGAGTAGGCTGTGGGTGTACTGTTCACATGTAAGCATGTTTTGCATACTGTAAATGGCACGGCACTGGCTAGTGCATAAAGGACACCATTTACCACCATGCAGCACTATTAACATCACCACAACACGTGCAATACATAGTTCACCTACGCACCATAAACATTGCCCAGCAGGCAGGATTACCCAGCAAGCTAAATTTAACAACTGTATACTTGAGATCTACGAGAACATGGTTATAATGTATGCATCAAGAACGATGAATGTAATATTGTGAATCAGATTAGGTTTAGAAAAAATATATAATTACTGATATGAGATATAGCTACTCTGTTTGCAGGCAGAACATTGCGTCGATGGCTAGAAGATGGGCAAGAACAAGATACAATATACAACCTGACTTCGCCTGTTATTTAAGACCGTGTTTTACTTGTGTTAAATCTAAGAAGAAGCTCATTTGGAGAGGTGTGAAACCGTTCAATAGGAGATGTTTGGCAGACAGCAAACACACTTTCACTACATTTAAATCAATGATAATGACATTTACAGTACAGCTTCAAAAGCATTAACCACCATAGTCATTTCCAACATCCAATGTCATTCAATGTCATCCCTACAAAGCTGTTCTTTCATCTTTTCATATGCAGCTGGGACTTTATGTACAGTACAAAGTAAAACCTGTCATGTATCAAAATTGATCCTAGTTGTTAATTTTGACAATTGACCTATAATCATATACTGTATTAGTTAATGCAACATTACTCAACCATGAACATGTTTGTTTGTCATAGATGTGTCCTACTACTAAGTAGACTACACAAGCCAACAGTAGTTACATGACCTAATCTGATAGTTGACATATTGTTTACAGTGCATCATCACCACCATAAAGCACACATCTGTCCACTCATTGTAACAACGTAGCAAGCTTATTCAAGTGAAAACTATACCTGTATATAGTAACAGAACACATTTCCCTAAATAATTTATAGGCAGGTAGCCTAATAGAAAATAATAGAATAAAGAGAAAATGTAGCAAACAGGATGTTGATACAATATGTAGGCAAACTTAGTTAACTCAAGCAAAACAATAGGCTACATACAGTAAAGCAATAGAGTGATAGAGTGATGGTGTGCAATGACCGAGTAGCCTATATGGCTTTGAAGTGCCGTGGTGAAGCCTATGCCAAAGGTCCAATACTTACTTCTCTACGTGATGGCAATTCCACCTTTCAGCAATAAGGACACATATACTATTCTTCTAACAAACTGGAAGATCTTAATTTATGTACACTGCCAATTTGTAAGGAGACTAATAAAGTGGTGAATGTTGCAGTCTCATGTCATTATATCGACCGAGGAGCAGGACTACAACAGCTCAGTAATAAATTGGTCCTGCCCGAAAACAGGAATAAATGATCAGCTGTAACGTTATATGAGAAGAATAAACACAACTCGAATCTCAGATACGAGTTCGAATGGGTCTGTCTAAAAATAAAAACAGAATCTAAAATGGATGACAGAACCAATTACAGAGTCCGTTTCTCAAAAGGCAGGGCATCTTTGGAGAGTCCTAAAGCCTCTTTGATTAAATCATGAGGATGCACCATCTAGCCAAATGTACGGTTATGGCAGATAAATAAAAATGTATGTCAATACCATACATATTTATATGCGGACGATGTGTATACTTACTAATGCAGCGTGTGTTCAGTTCCTGCGGTTTTAATTCCCGTATTTTACATTGCATTTGAAGGTGATGTGGCTTTTCAAAGTAGTTGTTTGGAGGAAGATATAATGTGATGTGTTAAATGGGTATTGAAACGTATTCTCTTCATACGGTCTCCATTTCCACAACCGACAGGTTGACTAAAACTGCCCGAGAAAACTTTAGTTTTTGACAACCTTGCGCATTTATACAGGACTATTTCGCCCACACCCCCTGTTCTATGACGTTAGTCTGAATAGGGACTACTTTCTTGATACTTTTGTAATGTACACTCTCAAATAAACTCATACACACCTAGGAGAGAATAGTCGACCCTCAGTAATAAGCCTATAGTTTCAAAATAAGTAAATAATATGAAATAGGTTACGGGTAATTGACGATTGCAATTGCTGCTAGTTATGATTGAACAACGATGGTAAATAATAAGATGCATTTTATTTATTTTTCTCCACCTATGAGCCACACAATTACATCCATGGCTCTGCAAAACCAGAAGCGAAATCCTAGTTAAGTTGGCGAACGGATATTTGTAACTCCAAGTAAGTACTGTGCCATTGCTAAAAATATATGCGGTGATAGCAACAGAGTCCCTATTGGCTGAGAAGGGGGAGGACCCGTATTTTATTGGGCTGCAAGGGTGTCCAGTCAGCAAGTAAGTGATATGACATTTTGCAGGAGTTGTGGGTAATGTCGTTCCAACCATATAGCGTTATTTACAATATTTGTTTGAACTTCCCGCTGAGACTTGTTTTGCAGATAAAATTACACAAGGCTGTAAAGTTACCATGTAAGATTGGCATGGTTTCTACTTTTTTCTACTTTCTCCCCCAGAGTGAACTCTACTTTTCAAAAATTAAGAATTGTTTTCTAACTGTTGATATAATTTTTGGGGTATTTTTATGTTATTTTACATGCTATATTTTTGTATATGCAACAACAATCTATAGCCACATAAGGAGAGTGATTAAATATGAAAATATTTGGACACATCATTGGACCAGGACAGGTACTGGAAGAAATATACTGAGTAATGAGTTTGATTGAAAGTAATTATTATAATTTGTTTTATAGATTCCAAGTTCTCTGTCAAAATACCTTCTTCAGGAACTTCATTATATTACTGCTGTGCCACATCACGGCCATTGTCTTCAATGGTTTTGTCAGACTATATATAGGCTACTATGAAAATATGTCCAATTAATTTGCATCAGTAAAACTCACGGGGCGGCAGGTAGCCTAGTGGTTAGAGCGTTGGGCTCGAATCCCGGAGCTGACAACGTAAAAATCTCTCGTTCTGCCCCTGAACAAGGCAGTTAACCCACTGTTCTTAGGACGTCATTGTAAATACGAATTTATTCTTAACTGACTTACATAGGTAAAATAAAATAGACCCTTTTAAACTGTAAAAGTGCATCAACTGTACGCTAACTAGGCATAGTTTATTATAGGGAGCTGATGACAACAACCTTACAGATAAGTACTAAACAAAAACATCAACATCTTACATTATTGGAACCACTTTAATTATTGGAACCACTTTGATAATTGTATGGAAATATTATATTTTGACATTGCGTTATTAGAGTCAGTCGTAAGGATTCACAGCGCTATACACTTGTAGGCAGTTTTAACACACCTGTCAGGACAAAAATAATGGACACGTTTAAATTAGGGTTCCTGACGTCACCTGACAGCAACACAGCTTTGTCAGTGAACAAAATGGCGTCCTACTGTATGACTGTCACTCGGCTTCGGGTAAATACAACTTTATTTTAATATTAATAAATATATTCAACACTATGCATCAACTACAAATGTTAAGTTAAAAATGAATTACGAGATATTATTGTCCACAACGATATTTAAAAAAAAAATCATCAATATTGTAAACAATCCATTTTAGCGGCTATGTCGTTTGGTCGCGGTGTCCCAGTAGACTGTTAACGTTACTAACTAACGTCTATAAGTTAGTCTGGGAAGTGTATAATAACGCTTTATCTATAATGCTGGTTTACAATACAATGTGTTGTCGAAATGCAATAAATTGGATACTTCAAATTGCACCAAATGTCCAGTTGTTTGCAAGGTGATTCAAGGTTACTGAAGTTAAGTGCGCACTTGTCTGATTTCCACGCCTAATAACAGATTTAGTCAAATCACGATGTCGGACAATGCGGCACCACATTTAGAAATTTAATTGAACATGATAGGATCTTATAAAAACCTAATGAAATTATGTGAATGGACACTGTCCAATACTGTTCTGCTACGTTTGTAAAGATATTTGACCAATGGCCTGCTAATATGAGGTAGATTAATATTTGATTCGGCAAATTAACATTACTGATTTTTCTCAGTTGGTTGTGATATTCATTTGCTTACGTCTTTTCACTCTAGATAACTCATGTTAGACAGACTGATTAACATCTTATTGAGGATGATTGGCTGTGTTGATGATGCAATGTTGAAAATCATAGCCACGTTAGGCTACTTGAGCTGTCACAAAATTGTTGTGCTAATGTGTAGGGATTAGGGGTCTCCTTTAGGGCTAAACACTAATTTACCCAACACCTAGGCTACTCATTCTAAACTTTAGGTGCTGTGTATTTTGGGAAAATGAGTGACAAGTAGCTGGCTGACAGATTTACTTAGTTAGTGTAATGCAATGATCTAGTCTTTACTTTATTAGTCTTGCTGTCAGTCTCCATTGTGTCGGAGGTGATGGAACATAAAAGTCACATGGAGATCACGCAGATTGTAGATGAGTCATTTTATGGTGGCCTTGTTTTATGTTGTGTTTCTTTACTGTTTTTTTGATTGGGCTTTGGTATTCTTCAACCAGCATGAAAATCCATAATGTTGTCTGTCGGGGCCTCTGTTGATAATGCCAACATGTTTACTTGAAATGACCCCCATAATAACAGAGCCTAACACTTTGAACATGAGTCAAGTGAAACTTTATCTTGTTCTCTGAGAGTATGAATCCTATATGTCTCTGTTTAAAATTTCTGGTCATTAGGCTATAGAGTAGGTCGGGAGAATTCAACTCTTACCCTACAATGTCTGGAACCTGCTGGTTTTCTGATCTAGCTGATAATTGCACCCACATGGTACAGTAATGAGAATGCAGTGGAACTGGCTTTGAGGTCCAGAGTTGAGTTTGAGGAGACTAGGTCCTATGTTTGCAATGATTAGGAACTTTAAAGCCCCTCTCCTCTTCCATGATGATGAACATGTTTCCAAGTTTGATGTATCATTACTAAAAATGTACCCCCCCTTTCCTTTAGCTTGTCCTTGGAGAAGGGGCAAGGCGCCTCCATGTTTCGGCAGCCTTCAACGCCAAAGCCAAGGTGGCCATGAGCCGCTTTGAGCCTGGCACCAGCATCAGCTATGAGAAGCTGCATGAGAACATCGACATTGTGCGCAAGAGGTCAGTAGCTGCCTTTCCAACCTCACACCCAGCGCTCCTCAGTGTTCCTCTGTTAATAACCACTGCTACTATGACATGCCCATTACAACTGCTCACTAAATCCTTTGACATGTTAGCGTGTTGACTTCTCATGTTCAGCCACACTGAGCTAACTTTAGATTACAAAGCATTTCTCCTAGTGAGTTAACCTTTTTAAAAGGTATTTTAGAAGTTGAATTCTAACCACACTGGCCTCCAATCCCCGCCCTCCTCTCACCTCAGGCTCAATCGCCCCCTCACCTTGTCGGAGAAGATTGTGTACGGTCACCTGGATGACCCTGTGGGGCAGGACATCGCCAGGGGCCGCACTTACCTGCGTCTGCGTCCAGACCGCGTGGCCATGCAAGATGCCACAGCCCAGATGGCCATGCTACAGTTCATCAGCAGCGGCCTGCCCAAGGTGGCCGTGCCCTCAACCATCCACTGTGACCACCTGATTGAGGCGCAGATCGGAGGCGTCGAGGATCTAAAGAGGGCCAAGGTCAGTAGGGAGCAGAGGAAACTCAAAGGCCTGTCCAGATGTTTTTGCGCTGTCCAGCTGATTTCTGTTGGCTGAGATTTAGGGTGTTCTAGAGGGATCATATTTTCCATGGTATCACGAGTTCCTAGGGGTAACCAAAAGTTTATTTAACTTTTATTTAACGAGGCAAGTCAGTTAAACAAATTCTTATTTACAATGACGGCTTACCATAAGTATTGCATTGGGGCCAAGATGACCCAAATGAGAGGGAATGTTGGTTAACTGCTACACACACACACAGCATCACATTATATTTTTAGACAAAGCGAAGCCCTGAGGAATATTTAGCATGGGTGACACTTACTACGTCCAATTGCACAGAGGTCAAATTGAGGGACAGGGATTAAAGGGGAATTAAGGTCTGCAGCCAAATATGTGCTGTGAAGGTTACATAAAGGGGACTTGAAAATAAAGTGGAGCCGCACACTCTAGGAGCTCAGATGCAAAAATGTAATATCCAACGTTTCGACAGCCAAGCTGTCTTCATCAAGGTATAATTACAAACACTACGCGATGACTCGTTTATATAGTGTCAAAAGACACACAGGTGTCTGTAATCATGGCCTAATATCATTAGGCCATGATTACAGGCATCTGTAAGAGTGGCCTAATATCATTGGTTAATTCTCAAATATTAAAATGGCATACAAAGAACAGCATACAAATGGATAGCATACGATCATAGATTCATTTTAGACTACACAAGCTTACAAACAATTACAATGGCAAAGTCACAATAATCACAAGAATGGCTTCACATCGAAGTCTACGTTGAGACCGAAGGGAGCAAGGGTCTTTAAGTTAAAGATCCAGGCAGCCTCTCGTTTTAACAATAAATTATCAAGGTCACCCCCTCTCCTAGGGAGGGTGACATGTTCGATGCCAATATAACGCAGAGACGAAAATGAGTGGCCTGCCTCCAAAAAGTGGGCCGCAACTGGGTAAATAAAGTTTTTGCACCTAATGGTGCTACGATGCTCTGAGATACGTACTTTTAATTCGCGCTTTGTTTTACCCACATCATTTTTACCACAAGGACAAGTTATAAGATAAATAACTGCCTTAGTGGAGCACGTAATAACACCTTTGATTGGGATCAATTTCCCTGTTTGTGGGTGTTTGAAGGATCTGCATTTATAAGTGCCATTGCATTGAGCACAGCCATTACACTTGTAATTTCCATCCAGAAGGGGCGCAAATAGACGTTGTTCAGGAATATCTTGGTGGTAAATCAGAGTGTACCAATTGGTCTCTGAGATTTCTGCGCCGCAAGAATACGACCAAGGGAAGGTCCGAAAACACATTACCGAGACTATCATCTGATTTTAGAATGTGCCAATGTTTGAACAATTCCTTTAATTTGTTCAGAGCGCTTTGAATAGCGGGTAGTACCAGCTGAAAATATATTCTCTTCAACTGACACCCCAAACTCTTCTCCCTGGTCCTTTTTAATCCAGGAAGTGAATCAGGAGGTTTACAACTTCCTGGCGACAGCTGGAGCCAAATATGGGGTTGGCTTCTGGAAACCAGGCTCTGGAATCATTCACCAGGTACTGGAACTATACTAGTACAATAAAGGATAACTGGTTAGATTGAGCTGCCATGAGACTAATTTTGTATTTGAACAATATCCACTTCTGAACTTAGATTAACGGAGCTCAGGAATACTGCTATGAAACGAGTAGCAGAATACATTGTTCACTCATGATATCAAACCTGTTATACATTCAGATCTTGACGTTATTGAGATCAATACGTCAAAGGATTGTTGTGCATTGGCTAACAGATTTCACTTACCCTTGACAGATAATTCTAGAGAACTATGCCTACCCAGGAGTCCTGCTCATTGGCACAGACTCCCACACACCTAATGGGGGCGGCCTGGGCTCCATCTGCATCGGAGTGGGTGGTGCTGACGCTGTGGACGTCATGGCTGGTATCCCATGGGAGCTCAAGTGTCCCAATGTGAGCTGCTATGACAGTGAACCACCTCACTACATTCCCTTCACCCACTCATGTATCTATCTCCTTCCTACATGTATAAAAAACAAATAAAAAACAGACCTTTCACAAATGTAGTAGTAACTCCATCCTCCCCATCAGGTGATTGGAGTGAAGCTGACTGGTAGTCTATCGGGCTGGACCTCTCCCAAGGATGTTATCCTGAAGGTGGCTGGGATCCTGACAGTGAAGGGGGGCACTGGAGCCATCGTGGAGTACCATGGCCCAGGCGTCGACTCCATTTCCTGCACCGGTGAGGCCAAAAGATAGTAAGGTTTACCTGAACTAGTGAGTAAACTACTCTACGCTGTTTGTTTTAACACTGCTTGTTTCAGTTGAGTTTGTCCAGTGGTTTGGTCTTGATTTGGTGCTAGTTTGCATAGAAACTTGATGTGACTTTTCCTACCTCCTGGTTGCAGGTATGGCAACTATCTGCAACATGGGAGCTGAAATTGGGGCCACCACCTCTGTTTTCCCCTACAACCACCGCATGAAGACTTACCTGAATAAGACTGGACGTTCAGGTTAGTACTCACAATAAGACATTCTGGAATATTTTTAAAGCCTGTTATTTCACAATATGTTCCGTGTCAGTCTCGCAGCCACTGATGCACATACAGCATAGATCTTAGCATTTTTGTATTCTCTTTCCGACTTTTTCCATCTACTTTCAGACATTGCTGCCCTGGCTGACGAGCATAAGGATGACTTGGTCCCTGACAAAGGCTGCAAGTACGACCAGGTCATTGAGATCAACTTGAGTGAGGTGAGTCCACTCTGTTATTAGGCTGACATCCGTTACCTGTATTTATAGAATATCTTCTCAAGAAATAACACACATTGTCAATGTTAACTGTTTGTCTGTCTTCTGTCCCTGGCAGCTGAAGCCCCATATCAACGGGCCCTTCACTCCTGACCTGGCCCACCCAGTGTCTGAGATTGGTGCTGTGGCTGAAAAGAACGGCTGGCCCCTGGAGGTCAAAGTGGGTCAGTATAAGCACCAGCAGTCACACGGTATCTTTAACACTCACTTAAATAGTATACATTTTGCTTTCTGTTCATATGACTGTAAAAATCACCTGCGTTTCTCCTGTCTTTATTAACCTGATTTCCGGTGGTCCCTTGTGGTCCCACTAGGTCTGATTGGCAGCTGCACCAACTCCAGCTATGAGGACATGGGCCGCGCTGCTTCCCTGGCCAAGCAGGCCCTAGACAAAGGCCTGAAGTGCAAGGCTGCGTTCACAGTCACCCCCGGCTCTGAGCAGATCCGCGCCACCATCGAGAGGGATGGCTTTGTGAGTTCAAACCTTTTGGGGAAAAAAGTCAATTTCCAAACTAGTTGCCCTTTACTTGATTTGTAGGTACATTCTTATGTTTGTTTTTTCTCCTTCAGTCTAAGATCCTGAGGGATGTGGGTGGAGTGGTCCTTGCTAATGCTTGTGGACCCTGCATTGGCCAGTGGGACAGGAAGGATGTGAAGAAGGGGGAGAAGAACACTATTGTTACTTCCTACAACAGGAACTTCACTTCCAGGAATGATGCCAACCCTGCCACTCATGCTTTCGTCACATCCCCTGAGGTACCAATAATTACAACACACACACACTTCTTATATTATGACGTCCACACTATGTCCCCCTGTAACTGCCTTGATAACCCTCTCTCTTCCTATACAGATTGTCACAGCCTTGGCCATCGCTGGTACCCTGAAGTTCGATCCTGAGACTGACTACCTCACTGCGGCCAATGGTGAGAAATTCAAGTTGGAGCCACCCAATGGCGACGAGCTGCCTGCCCGTGACTTTGACCCCGGCCAGGACACCTACCAACACCCCCCTGCTGAGAGCGGCTCCATTATGGTGGACGTTAGCCCGACCAGCACCCGCCTGCAGCTGCTGGAGCCCTTTGACAAGTGGAACGGCAAGGACCTTGAGGACCTGCAAGTGCTGATCAAGGTGAGGGAAGGGGAGAGGTGTAGAGGAGCTGTCAAGACAACTATATGATGAGGAAGGCCTCTTCTCACTGTTTGGCTGAGTTCTATCCTCCACCAAGGACCATGGTTGGAATTGAGAGGCCTTCAACAGTGGCATTACGTTCTAATTATTAGAGACTTAGAAACCACTGAGTTGGCAGATGGTTGTTCAGGCATGTGGTGCCACATTTGGATGGCCATTTACCCTACAGCCTCTTTTCTTCCTTCCTGTTCCGCAGGTGAAAGGCAAGTGCACCACAGACCACATCAGCGCCGCTGGCCCCTGGCTCAAGTTTCGCGGTCACCTCGACAACATCTCCAACAACATGCTCATTGGAGCAATCAATATTGAGAACGACGCGGTCAACAAGATCAAGAACCGGCTGACGGGAGAGTACGGGGGCGTGCCTGACGTGGCTCGCCACTACAAGGTGTGACAGACAGTAACTATCAGGAGAGGACCTATAGAGGCTGTGTGCTGTTGGTTGGGCTGTCCCAGAATGACAATATTTAAATTAGAATCTGATTTTAAGAAATTTTCTGCTCTTTCTGCTCCCGCCAGGCTAACGGTCTGTCGTGGGTGGTTGTGGGGGATGACAACTACGGGGAGGGCTCGAGCAGAGAGCACGCAGCCCTGGAGCCCAGACACCTGGGAGGCAGGGTCATCCTTGTCAAGAGCTTTGCCAGGATCCACGGTACGCTTAGATGTTACATGTGGAGTCACCAAGAGAGAGGAGAGGGTATAGGGGTGTGGCGGGGCATGCGGGTGAGTGGCATGAGAGGAAAAGCTTTTGGTGGGAACCTGCTCAATCTGAGACAGAGCTCATGTAGCTATCATGAGACCCTTTGCACAAGAGGGGAAACGTGGTTAGAAACAAGATCACCCACACACTTTGAATGTACACATTGTTCTCTGACCTTGACTTGGCATGCAATGGATCTGCGCCGCTGTGGTAGAAGGCCTCTGTTTACACAATGGAGCTCGATATGAGCCAATTCCCAAAGCTCCCTCTTGTTCCCCACTTTCTTTTTTTCTGTCTTGTTTTCTTTCTTTTCTCCTCATTGCCATTCTGTCCTCTTCTCAGAGACCAACCTGAAGAAGCAGGGCATGCTGCCCTTGACCTTTGCCGACCCCACCGACTATGACAAAATCCGTCCCGATGACAAGATCTCCATCACAGGCCTCGCAACCTTTGCCCCCGGCAAGGTGAGAGTCATTGACCATTCAGCTACCCAAATTAATTCCCTCCATATAATGGGGATGGGACTTGGTAGTATGTGTATTTTACACAGATGCCTTACAGGCCAGCTGTCTTTCTCCTCTAGCCCCTGAAGGGAGTGGTGAAGCACGGTGACGGCAGCCAGGACATCATCACCCTGAACCACACCTTCAACGAGAACCAGGTCGAGTGGTTCCACGCTGGCAGCGCCCTCAACAGGATGAAGGAGCTTCAGTAACTGAAGTGGGTCCGGAGGAGCACAGAGAGAGGCGGGCCTGGAGATACGGAGGGGGAGGGGCTGCCCAGAGGTGGGAAATGGGCGGTAGCAGCCTGCCTAGCGTTAACACACCCCATGCCGCTGTACAGATGAAACGCTTGCGCACACATACAGTAGTACTGTCAAAGCTCACCCCACAGACAGGTAGAGCTGTATACGCACACACAAACTCTGACATAACACACACAAGAACCCTTGTTTTTGTTTCAGCATAGCATTTAAGTGTTCCCGTCCTAGGCAGCACTGCTCTTGTTGGCAGTACTCCGTTTGTGTAGAAATCACATTTGTCACGCTGCTTGCCATTGACTGTAGTGCTGCAGTATTCAATTCACTCTTACCTCACAAACACACTGCTAGCTCTCCATATCTGGTCTGTAGCTTGAATCCTGCTCACATTCCTTTCCCTGTCGTAGTTGTGTTAAGCTGTGTACCTGGACCTCCACTTGTTTCCTCAACACAGACAGAGCTGGTTAACCCAGTTGCACATTTTAATTCACTGAATGTATCCCTCTCATTCCCAGGATTTGCAACTCTTGTTAGTTCAATATTACTGCTAGTGAAGATGAATGTGAATATTTGTTTAGTTAAGTCCACCATAGTTCTAGTGGGCCTCAGGAGCTGCACATTTTTCCTGTGACTGACCTGAATTGATCCGTTTTAGTTGTTGATTAGAGAACAAGTCGCCTAACCTGGTTACCCAGGCCTAATAACTGTTCACATAGTAGATTAAAGGCATCAATGGAACCATTAGATTATGTGGCCCCAGGACCAGGTTGTAGTGACAAGGTCAATCCTTCTGCAGAGTGTAGTGTATGCATGGACTTTTTTTGTTGGGTTTTCCTTTTCTGATGTTTCTCTTGACCCAAAATCAATTTTAACCCACGGAATTTGGTGTACCGTTTGTCACTCTGCATTCCACACTTTAAATCTCTACCGCTGTTTTCTCCACATGCTCCATTTGTTTCTACTTGAGGGCTATTGCATGAAATTATATTAGATCCTAGCAGCCCTTTTCTGTGTGTCTCTGTAGGTGGGAGTAAAATGCTACATACTGCTGTGTTGTACTAGTCTTGCCATTACTTTCCATGTGCGTGTCAATATATGTTAGCTAGCTAATCAGACCATTGCCTGTCCATATCCCTGTCTGGCTTGGTGCTGCCCCTCTGTCCTTGCTAATTCCAGGGCTCCACGCACAGCTTGAGGGACCTCCTCTTACAAAATGAACGCACAATCTAGTGTCCAGATGGCTGTACACTAGCGCTATATGTAGTAGTATTGTAGACACTCATCCACGCTTTCACTTATGCATCGCAAATGCTGCACTCCATAGCATCTTAAAGCAAGGGTGTGATTTTTCATTTGAAATAACAGAATACAATGACAAATGTAATTTGAGAAATGTATACCATTATCTGATTCAAGTTATTACATTTGGCTAAAACTCTTGCCATTTTGTATCTACATTTTGCCACTTAAATGGTACATTGTGTGTTTGAGGATATTGCAGCTAAGTCTTAAAGTGTGACTGTTTTAAGTTGGCTTTGGGGGGCCATGACCACCTATTCGTTGTCTTCTCGTCACTAAGTACTAATTTACTTTAAAGTAAGTTAGAATCAAAGTATTCATGGGATTACTTTGGAGATTGGATTGGCTACTTCCATTAAATCCATTGGTCATGGTGCCAAGATGATTAATGTTGCTATCAAATCAACATTTGTTTTCATGTCAGTTTATTTTGCTTGTCAGTGATGAACTGAAGAGCAAACTGTCTCAGTTTTTGTAGTTGCAGTAGGGTGTAATGAAAATAGAAATGCAATGCCTATTTTTGTCCACTAGCATATGGTCTTCATTGACTTCAGTGACAATATATTCAGATGAATGGCAATAGCTCTGTCAAACCCAAATGTATATAAAGGAACTTGGTTTGGGCCTGTGTGTAAATAATGTGATATAGAGGTGTACATATGCACTATATTATAAAATGGAGAGAGGGTGGGCATTAGCCGCCTGGTTGAATGCAGAGCCTTTCCTTCTCTGATAAACCCACTGTATCAAGCTAATCATTTAATCTCCCGTCAATTATCTTTTGTTAATCTGAAGCCTAAAATAGTTTTTCCATTCCCCCCCTCCCCAATCTAAGGGTTTCACAACTTGTCAAACAAATTAACAGGTGGTTGGAGGTTTTAAATGAAAGGTAAATTATTGTTGAAACACTAAAGTAGGGTTGTACTGTACGTATTAATGTTTTGTCGCTTTTGGACCTGTGCTGTACAGTGGTCTGTCTTTGTATGTTGCTTCCAGGTGAATGTTGGAGTTGTCAATGTAAAGGGAGAGACATGTCTAGGTTTTGTTTTAAAATTATTTGATGCAGATGAAGGAACCCCTGATTTGAAACAGGATTGGCTCCAGGTCGTTGCAACTTTAACCCATGTTGTATGCGGTTTAGAGCACATTAACCAACTTGTTATACTAATTCGTCATTTGCTCAACCTTAGCAAAGTTAACATGTTGCTGATGAATTCTCTATGATCTGTCTACTGAAGTTAATCGCCAAAGATGCCTCATGAAAATGCTCCATTGCATACTAAAACAAACATAAGTGTTGTTACAAAGGTTTGCCATTCTGTTTCATTTCTTCATGTCAATGAACCCCATGTTTGAGTATGAAGATGACCAGTGTAATACCAGCAGCTTGAAGTTTGTCAGTTGTGTGGCTTTTAAAAATAAGTTAATACGGTCTTAAATTCCCAAGTATTTAATGCAGTTTGTAAATGGAACCGTTCCTTTGTACATTCTTATTCATAAGAATAACAGCCACCAGTGAAGCAGTATGCTTATACTGTGATGTAATCTACAATATGTTGATCCCTGGTTTAAATCTGTAAATGCTTAATTGTACTAATTTTAAGTTGTCTTCAGCAAATCCAAAACCTGAACTGCTTTGTTTTATTGGCCTAGCTATTTATTTCCCATTTTGTAACACTGTCAATGATTGACTTCATAAGAAT
Source organism: Salvelinus fontinalis (assembly GCF_029448725.1). Taxonomy (NCBI): domain Eukaryota; kingdom Metazoa; phylum Chordata; class Actinopteri; order Salmoniformes; family Salmonidae; genus Salvelinus; species Salvelinus fontinalis. Next base: position 77,631,971 of record NC_074666.1, on the reverse strand, counting down.
GCACGTTTTGTTCAGACACTGCAAACAATTAAATGTAGAAAACCATTGACAGGCTTTATTTAATGTAATCTCAAGTAGTGAATTCCGCTTCACTGATTTCCATATTTGTTTTGATTTTAAAGTTTGTTTTGTATTAGGTGATTTGAATGCTTGCAGTTTCATAGCGTGCAAGATTGAAATAAGATTTTAGGATATTTCCTGTGGTAAATTAATATTTAATAAAGATGAATAAAATCTGTTCTAATTTCTTTATTTTGACAGTTTAATTAGATTTATTTCAGCACTTTTTTATAGTTACTGTACCAGTAATGCAGTTACAATACTACACAATTCAGCACTGTGAATATAGTATCCCTAAGCTATAATAGAGGTGGTTTCCCGGATACAGATTGAGCCTAGTCCTGGACTAAGAAGTACTTTCAATGGCTATTTTCAGTCCATGACTAGGCTTAACCTGTGTCTGGGTTTTTCCATTACAGCACCATTGTGTTGCCAGTGACTATGTTAATGTAGACTCTAGTCTAGTGTTGTTTTCTTTGGAGCAGGGCTGTGGAATTGGAAACAAGTCTGAGCCTTTTTGGTAAAACACTGAGGTAAGTCCCTAGTGGAAATATGCAATTATGGTGCTTTTCGAATGAGACACTAGAGATCTTCATGGGTCCTAAAAGTTGGACCCAAACCCAAGGCCAATTTCCCCCTTTCTCTCCCCAATTTTGCGAAATCCAATTGGTAGTCTTGTCCCATCACTACAACTACACTATGGACTCGGGAGAGGTGAAGGTCGAGAGCCATGCATCCTCCAAAACACGAACGTGCCAAACCCCTCTCCTTCTTGACACACTGCTCGCTTAACTCGGAAACCAGCCGCACCAATGTGTCGGAGGAAACACGGTCCAGCTGGCGATCTTATTCAGCTTGCAGGCACCTGACCTGCCACAAGGAGTCGCTAGAGTGCGATGGGACAAGGAAATCCCGGCCGGCCAAAACCTCTCCTAACCCGGACGACGCTGGGCCAATGATGCAGTGCCTAACCCGGACGACGCTGGGCCAATGATGCAGTGCCTAACCCGGACAACGCTGGGCCAACAATGCAGTGCCTTAGACCGCTGCATCACTTGGAATGCCCAAACACATGTTTTTAAAGGGTGACCCGCACCTGAATGGACCCGAGAACAATTGAACCAGAATTTTGGGTTCAGTCAAACCCATGAAGACCTCTACCCCCACACCAGTGGGTTGCCAGTGTTTTATGTTTAATGTAAGCTCCAGTGTAATTGCATTTCCTTCAGGAGTGTGACACTAAAGACAGGGCGAGCAGAATCAACAACCTCTGCGTCATTCAAGATGGTTGATTTGTGAGAAGGTGCTGAAGTTCCCAGTTAGCCAGTGTTATGTAAAACAGACAAGTGTGAGTTTTTTGGGTTAACAACCAGGGTAAATCCTCAAGGGAAACTCACTATTAATGTGTTTGTAATCTGTTTAATTTTTTTTTAATGTAAGTATTTCCCAGGTACATCATACAGAGGAAACTGCATTCCTGAGCGTAAGGACAAATAATGTGTATCTCAATAGTAAGAACTGGGCAGGTGAGAACAAATGTATGAGTTCTCAGATCAGTAGACCAGATAAGGAAAGGAGACCAGAGGAGGAAGCCAAGAACTTTAACGAACAAAATACTAAAATAACATTTCAGCAAAAAAAAGAAGCGTTCTGTGCCTTTAAGATTGTGACCTGCCGTAAACGGTCACGGTAATGTAGTAAATCAATAACACGTGTAAAAAAAAATATTTTATGAAGCTAGCTACATGAAGATGGGGATTTTGGTGTTAATTTATCTATGATACCAGTATTTATTCAAACTAATACGATGTTGATCCTTGCAGTTGAAGATACATTGTCAGAATTTAAATAATTTGAGTAGTTTTTAAACGATTCAAAGGAAAGGTAGGTAACGTTAACAGTTTCAGGACAGTGATGCCGTGTTAGCTAGCTAGGGAGATAACATGTTTATTGGTGAAATTGTTATACGTTACTAGCTACATTGTTTCATTACACTGTAACAATGGAATTTAATATGCTGGTAAATGTATGTACCTGTGCGATAGCACTTTAACATATGGCAGACTTACTGTCATACCACCCTGTCTGAAAGGTATTTTTCTGTGATTTCATAACTACTGTATATTGTTTCTTGTTTTTCCTCGGACCAGAATCATGTTCGTGGCAGTGGAGATGGTTGACACTGTCAGAATCCCCCCATGGAATTTCCAGCGGCAGTTCAATGAAGCCATAGCCGAAGAACTCAACAAGAAATTGGCCAATAAGGTGAGAGGATGCAGTACCAAAGATACTGTAACCTACTCCCCTATTCATCATTGGACAGGGGTTCTGTATATTGTCAGCTGAGTTAATCTTTTATTGTTTGCTTTGTTTAGCCTAACACAATTGTGACATTGTAGTCTTTTTAACTTATCTGCTTTATTTATGTTTGGCTGTTCTTTACCTGCATCACCACAGGTGGTTTACCAGGTTGGCCTCTGTATCTGTTTGTATGACATCACAAAACTGGAGGATTCCTACATATTTCCAGGTGATGGAGCTTCCCACACCAAAGGTAAGGAAATTACAATTTGTGACAGATTTTCATGTGAATATTTAGAAATCAGCATAAAAATATTATGCATATTTTCCCAGCAGAGGTGGGTTTCCATCAAACGGACTTGTTGCAGATAAAAAGCTGTGTGATGACAGTGCACATAAAAAGCCCTTTTGTGCTTACATTTCTTTGTACCGAATAAAAAAATGGAAGTTCGATGTTTCCATTGCATTTTCAACTCGACCGATGGTTTTGTCACAAACTGTTACAATAAATAGCAAATGTGCTCAATCTGGTTTTGGCGCATGCTCTCTAGACAACAGTTCACTTATAAAGTTGACAGAGTATGAGATGTGGATAAGCGCGAGATCATTTTTATTTGATAAAGCCAAACACCGATCATGTCACTAGCAATCAAATAATACCCTCGATATTTGTTGGACATTTGCAAGCTTACAGTGTACTTTTAGGGGTCCAGTATAGCCAGTTGTAACTTAATATCAAATAATTTCACGAGGCAGGCCAAAACTCCATCCCACCAAAACAGGCTGAAATTTCAGGTTGTCTTTTCAAACAGTGCTTACAGTAAAAGGGCATTGTCATTATTTTCAATTTCAGTGTTATTCCAACCTTATAGTGTGTAAATATATATAAATCGCAGTTTTGACTGCACTGTGCCTTTAAACACCATTTATTTAATCTGCCTATGAACTCTACAGGCTACAACGTAACATATCATTGCGTGACTCCAAGTTAACCTTGACAAGATGGTATTACTTTGCTGCATTTTGACCACGATTATTGCATGAATATGGATCAACAACACAAAATACACGAGACAAGGGTGGATCATTTTTTTGCCTGTGAAAGATTATGCAATAATCATGTTCGAAACCCTGCAACTATTGATATAATATTATTATTATTATTATTTTTTGTCATTTAGCAGACGCTCTTATCCAGAGCGACTTACAGTAGAGTGCATACATTTTATTACATTTTTTACATACTGAGACAAGGATATCCCTACCGGCCAAACCCTCCCTAACCCGGACAACGCTATGCCAATTGTGCGTCGCCCCACGGACCTCCCGGTTGCGGCCGACTGCGACAGAGCCTGGGCGCGAACCCAGCCCAGCCTGGGCGTGAACCCAGAGACTCTGGTGGCGCAGCTAGCACTGCGATGCAGTGCCCTAGACCACTGCGCCACCCGGGAGGCCGTGGGGCGACGCACAATTGGCATAGTGTCGTCCGGGTTAGGGAGGGTTTGGCCGGTAATATAATAACCATCTTGTCAAGGTTAACTTGGAGTCACGCAATGATATGTTACGTTGTAGCCTGTAGAGTTCATAGGCAGATTAAATAAATTGTATTTTTTTATTTGACCTTTTTATTTAACTAGGCAAGTCAGTTAAGAAAATTCTTATTTACAATGACGGCCTAGGAACAGTGGGTTAACTGCCTTGTTCAGGGGCAGAATGACAGATTTTTACCTTGTCAGCTCGGGGATTCGATCCAGCAACATATTCGGTTACTAGTTAGGTGTCAGAAGCAGCAGGTTCACCATCCTTTCTCCCCTGCCTCTGGAATGGTTGAAGTCTGGGAGAATGTTGGACTACCTAGCTAACATTCTTGATCCTGCTCGTTTGATCCTGATCTTATTTCAAATGCTCACACTGACGTTTTCCAATTCAGTCGAACAAATAATGGCTTATTACCAAAGCGGTATTGTAAACACATTGTGGCCGATGTGTGTGATTGTTTGCAGACTTTTTTTCCCCAGCTTTGACCGTGCTACTGACTATAGTGGTGGCTCGAGCTTGCGCATGCACATTTAGTTCACACAACATTCTAGAATAGAATTTTGTTATTTGACACGTCAAATTAAAAGCTTATTTGACGCGTATCTTTTTTGACACTCAAAGACCCAAAAGGCATTCCATATGTTATACAAGTAGCTCCACCTTGCCCTCTGATAGGTTAGGTGTAACTTTCACCGTATTGCACCATATTACTATCAGATCTACACAAGTGCCTGGAGGTCACGGCCTAGGAGATATTTCTGGGCAGGGACTTTTTCTTAGGACTGACTGTCCATTTTGATGTGACCTTATCTTTTCCCTACTCTGTTAGTCCACTTCAGGTATGTTGTGTTCCACCCTTTTTTGGATGAGATTCTTGTTGGAAAGATCAAGTACTGCAGTCAAGAAGGAGTACATGGTGAGAGAAACAACTCATCTTTCCCCCCACCTTCCAGTTTTCTCCCCACCCATCTGAATGTTAAGTCCTAGTAGCCTATATGACTCTGTGCAACAGTATTGTCCATAACGCATATACAGTTGAAGTCAGTTGAAAGTTTACATACACCTTATTGAAATACATTTAAACTGTTTTTCACAATTCCTGACATTTAATCCTAGTGAAAATTCCCTGTCTAAGGTCAATTAGGATCACCACTTTATTATAAGAATGTGAAATGTCAGAAAAATAGTAGAGAATGATTTATTTCAGCTTTTATTTCTTTCATCACATTCCCAGTGGGTCAGAAGTTTACGTACACTCAATTAGTATTTGGTAGCATTGCCTTTAAATTGTTTAACTTGGGTCAAACGTTTCGGGTAGCCTTCCACAAGCTTCCCACAATAAGAATTTTGTCCCATTCCTCCTGACAGAGCTGGTATAACTGAGTCGGGTTTTTAGGCCTCCTTGCTTGCACACGCTTTTTCAGTTCTGCCCACAAATGTTCTATAGGATTGAGGTCAGGGCTTTGTGATGGCCACTCCAATACCTTGACTTTGTTGTCCTTAAGCCATTTGCCACAACTTTGGACGTATGCTTCGGGTCATTGTTCATTTGGAAGACCCATTTGTGACGAAGCTTTATCTTCCGTACTGATGTTTTGAGATGTTGCTTCAATATATCCTATATCCACATAATTTTCCGTCCTCGTGATGCCATCTATTTTGTGAAGTGCACCAGTCCCTCCTGCAGCAAAGCACCCCCACAACATGATGCTGCCACCCCCGTGCTTCACGGTTGGGATGGTGTTCTTCGGCTTGCAAGCTTCCCCCTATTCCCTCCTAACATAACAATGGTCATTATGGCCAAACAGTTCTATTTTTGTTTCATCAGACCAGAGAACATTTCTCCAAAAAGTACGGTCTTTGTCCCCATGTGCATTTGCAAACCATAGCCTGGCATTTTTTGCCGGTTTTGGAGCAGTGGCTTCTTCCTTGCTGAGCGGCCTTTCAGGTTATGTCGATATAGGACTCGTTTTACTGTGGCTATAGATACTTTTGTACCTGTTTCGTCCAGAATCTTCACAAGGTCCTTTGCTGTTGTTCTGGGATTGATTTGCACTTTTCGCACCAAAGTACGTTCATCTCTAGGAGACAGAACACGCCTCCTTCCTGAGCGGTATGACAGCTGCGTGGTCCCATGGGGTTTATACATGCGTACTATTGTTTGAACAGATGAATGTGGTACCTTCAGGCATTTGGAAATTGCTCCCAATGCTGAACCAGACTTGTGGAGGTCTACAATTTTTTTTCTGAGGTCTTTGCCGATTTCTTTTGATTTTCCCATGATGTCAAGCAAAGAGGCACTGAGTTTGAAGGTAGGCATTGAAATACATCCACAGGTACCCCTCCAATTGACTCAAATGATGTCAATTAGCCTATCAGAAGCTTCTAAAGCCATGACATCATTTTCTGGACTTTTCCAAGCTGTTTAAAGGCACAGTCAACTTAGTTTATGTAAACTTCTGTCCCACTGGAATTTTGATACAGTGAATTATAAGTGAAATAGTCTGTCTGAAAACAATTGTTGGAAAAATTACTTGTGTCATGCACAAAGTAGATGTCCTAACCCACTTGCCAAAACTATAGTTTGTTCGAAAGAAATTTGTGGAGTGGTTGAAAAACAAGTTTTAATGACTCCAACCTAAGTGTCTGTAAACTTCCAACTTCAACTGTACCTATGTCTATTCTGGACTAATAGGCCTCATCGTGTGAAAATAAGAGCACTTGCTGTGATTTGCTGATACACTAATTTGGGTCAGATGCTTTTTATACACCGCCGCCACAGCCCCAGAGGAGTCTGTACACACTGCAGTGTGATTTCTACCGACCCTGTCTCTCTCTCAATGTATAAAGTGGATCAACAGGGAGAATGTCTCAGTATGAAGTATAACATTGATGTGGCTGTCTGTATAGATTTGTTCACAATGCCATATTTTGTTTCATAGTCAGCCTAGGATTCTTTGATGACATCGTCATTCCCCCAGAGTCCCTACAGCAGCCTGCAAAATTGTATCCTGCCCAGTGATGTGTGTGTGTGTATTTCTTACCAATGTGCACATTTGACAATTTGTTGCTTAAAGCTGAGTTGCAGTAGATGGCTCTGGAATACAATCATGTAAATGTTAATTCAACTCCTCATGTTGATAGCTATCTGATAGACATTTTAGTTTACCTGTAGAAGCTACTGAAAATATAGCAATCCAGCAAGCACTCCTTGACTGCTGCCTCAGCGATGAAGCGGAGCAGGTGTGGGTGTGGGAGTATGAGACGGACGAAGGGGCCCATGACCTCTACATGGACCAAGGTGAGGACATCCGCTTCCGGGTCACAGATGAAGTCTTCTTGGACACGTCGCCCACAGGCCCTTCTGCCGCAGCAACCAACTCCCCTGCAGCTCCAGGAGCAGAGGAGGGTGGCCAGAAGAAAGAGGCCCCGTACACACTGCTAGTAAGAAGGCGCTCATTGATATAACACAGACTTATTGTTACTATTGTTGTGAATTGAATAATTTCAAGTATCCATGTACAGTATATGTGACTGAGTTAAATGGTACCGGTAAGCTCACTCAAAACGTCCAGTGAGCAAGTATGGAATGTTTGATCAGGAGTATAATTCATTGGCTGAATTCTCCTGATGACCTGGATGGAATTATGTGATCTTTCCTTAACCCATAGGAAGTCCCACCCAGTTGACTACTTCAACATTTTGAAAGTCCTCAATGACGCTGCCCATGCTAAAACAAGCTTTGGGGCACTAGAGCCGTCTTAAGTCTATGGTGATTGTGCTGCTGAATTGGTACCTTTTGGGTAGTATAACTGGTTAGTACTTTGTCAAGCAGGGCGGTCACTTGTGCTTGCGAAGCAAAGGACCACTCGTTCGAGGAGGCAAAACTGTTAGCAGCACAGTGATGTCCGTCACATAGTTGTACTTTTGGTTTTATCATACATCCTTATTAAAAATTACTATTTTGAGGTCTTTTTCAATACTATAAGTCAGTTCTTTCTAATAATGGCCATAATTAATTCCACCCCTTCCCTCCCTGCCTTTCTTGTGTATCAGGGTACCATTAGCGAGCCAGGCTTGGGCCTCCTGTCCTGGTGGAACAGCTAGCGAAAGGAGAGACCATTACAGTACAGAAAACGGGAGACGGCTGTCAAGTATTCATCCCAGCTGCTGGACGTAAACCTTCTTTTTTAGACCCTTCTCAGTCACTCCTCCCAGGTTGTGACTTTAACACTGGAGAAACATGCCTCTGTGAAGTGTCCACAAGGCTAATAGACACAGAACTTTGGGCTCAAGTAGAGGAGCCAGGATTCCCATAATAGGAATGGCAGACCCAAGGACAAGGGACCAGTAGCAAGGATTTCTAATAGAGCACCCAGGCCAGGGACATGGAAACTGCCTCACTTGCAAAGGTGTAGATCCACTTCCCCCTGTATATTGTAAATACTACCACCATAACTGTTAACGTACCAGCAGTTACACCCGGTGCACATGACTGTAAGAAAGACTGACTAAAGGGCCCCAATTGGCCTATTTAGTGTCACCATGTAAGTCTGTGAGTGTTCAGTTGAACAAATAATGGAGTGAGTGTGCCTAAATATACAATTGTGTGTTGTCTTTGTGACCAGTATAATGTTTCATCAGTGATCATTTTTGTTTGCATGATTTTGAGTTGGGTTATTTAAGCAATAAGGCCCAAGGACATGATGGTATATGGCCAATATACCACGGCTAAGGGCTGTTCTTAGGCACAACGGACACAGCCCTTAGCCTGGACACAGCCCTTGGCCATGGTATATTGGCCATATATCACAGACCCCTGAGGTTTCTTATTGCTGTTATAAACTGGTTACCAACTGTAATTAGAGCAATACAAATACATGTTTTGTCATACCTGTGTTATATGGTCTGATATACCACTGCTTTCAGCCAATCAGCATTCAGGGCTCGAACCACCCAGTTTATAATTGTGTATAGGACATGTATCCCAAAAATATAATTTAAAAAGTACAGTCCTTGGGAAGGGCTGTCACGAACCCACAAGCACTACACCTCACTATAATTTGTGTATTTTAGTGGGTGTGAAGTTGGTCCTCTGAAGCACCTAACAACATGTTTGATAAACCATAGAAGCCAGTTTCTTCCAGGTCAAATGAATGTATCATATTCTGATCTTGATTTTGGATATTTTTACTTACACCATTACATGAAGGAATACATCAGTATGGTTTTCAATACGAATACCTAATTGTTTAATGTAATAACTGATTTGACGCGTATGAGCATAGCAGTCTTGTTATGCCTACAAATTTGTCGGCAAACACATCACAAGCATCACGCCCATTCTCTCAACTACGGTGTAATCTCAGCCAGCGGCAGCTGCGCAGCCTCAACAACACACCGCACAGATCAGGGTATTCCGCGACTACGCGTATTTACTGGAGTTATTTATTTAATTATTGTTATATAATAGTAACTGACAAGGCACACACCCGTCCTCTACCGACAAACGGACTCTAGCAATGCAGTAAGTAGGCCCATGTTTTTTAAAATAATTGTACAAATATTCAAGTATGGGTGTGCCAGCTATTGTTTGGATTGTAGAACATCTGTGTCGCCTTTTTGACCAAAGTATAGGCTAAAGGAAATGTATGATAAGGACAACTGTTGGGTATATAATACCTTTGACGAGGCTACTCATCCTCTCATCCCTATACCGTCTCTGTTTGCGCGCTCCGATTTTTCGAATGTTCTGGAAATTAGAAAAAGTCGGATGATATGCGTGTTTATTACAGAATAATTTGGCAATGCAAACTGGTCATCCACTTAGCCCGAAATGCACGCCTCCGCAACATGACGAATCATACAATGTTATGAATGTCTTACGTAGAGGGATTTTTCTTGCGATATTTAGACACGTTGAGCCGAGTCAACTGACTATTTCAGATATTTCATTCTGATGTAGCCCAGAGAAAGTATCCAGAGAGATAGGCTTCACTGTTTCTCTTTTTTCATTTTTACTTTATAAAAACGGATTCCTATCCTTCTTTAAACAGTAAATTAGCATTCGCGTGAAAGGATCATCTACTTTTCTAATTTAACCATTTTGGTGTTACAATGTAGCAGCCCTAATGTTTTGGTTTGCAGTCATTATCCAACGCTTTCCAGTATTGCATGGTGACGTCAGAAACACACAGCTAGTGTTTTGCCAGCAGCTCTGTCGACGGCGTTCTCAACATGCGAGCTGTCAGAGAACTGATTTACTGTAACCTTGATGATGCAGGCAGAGCGAAAGAATGTAACAATCTTAAACCATGCAAAGCCATCTTGGCCTTAGGACACAGCACACACTATCTTCATTTTTATTTAACCATTATTTAACTGCTTTTGTTGCAGCTATTCCTAAAGCTGTGCTCTTCTTGAGCTTGAAGGACTTGATACATAATGTAAACAACAGTCATATATTTAAGTTGAGCCTGTTATTGTTTGTGGGCAGACTTAGGAATGGTTTGCAGTTGAAATGTAAGGGATTTGAAAGTAAAAATGGTCTGTAATGAATTGAGAGGCTGCCAGTGTCCTTTTTGGTAAAACATTGCCACTAGGCTGATACTCTTAACCAGGGTAGTTCGACTAAATGGCTTCATAAGTGTCCAGTAATGTAAATCCAAACATCCATCTTAATATGAAGCTGTTATGAATGATACATAATGTTCTCTGCAGTGGGGATGAACTTAATGAAATTTGTCTTTGTTTCAGTTGTTCTTTCTGGTTCAACTTTCGCCTTTTACTTTTGTTTGTTTTCTTCTCTTTCTTTCTTCACAGCAGGCCCCTTAAGAAACTTGCTGAAACAAACTGACCTGTGTACTCAGTAGCAAGATATATTAAAGCAGCGACAGTGAGCAGATAAACATATAACTGGAGTGTCAGCATCAGGCCAGGTGGTGAAGAACCAGAAGAGTGGTAAGAAGAGCGACCTCGCCCGTGCCTCAGCCATGGCAGACCCCAGCCTGACGTCCCCCTCAGAGGTCCCTCTGCGCTCCCCCCGGGCTGCACCCCTTTCCCTCTCCTTCCCCTTCTTGAGGGAGGGCAGCCGTGTATGGGAAAGGGGAGCGCCGCCCCGGTCACTGCCCAGCCCACTGCCCACCAAACGCAACCGCACCTATTCAGCGTAAGCAACTAGATATGCTGCTCATGAATGCGTTTCTGTATTAGAATTGGTTTGATAGTGCATGTTTATTATCCTTCACTTTTATGACGTTTATATATACATTCCTTAACTTCTTAGAGAATACATTTCCACAAGCAGTAGCAGAAGGGATATGGTGTGTTGATGTAATGTTTTGTTGAGAGTGGACATGATGCTCTCTCCCCTGTCTCTATTCAGCACGGTGCGGGCCACCTCAGGGCCAGCGTTTAAGGGTGTGTGCAAGAGCTTCTGCAGGTCACAAGGTCATGGCTTCATCCGTCCAACCAATGGCGGAGATGACATATTTGTTCACATCTCGGAGTGAGTGGCCTTCATCACTACAACAGCCTTCTTTAGCTTGGAAATTTCTAAAATGAACAGAATGCCCTGTTTTTTTAATATTCTGTTCACAGCTTTCTATCTCAGAGCAGCAATGTAACATCAGTGTTCAGTGTCAGATAAAATATGGCAAGGTTCAGAGCAAGAACTGACTACATATTCATATTGTGCAGTAAATGAACATCTAAATCATTAATTCAATCTATTTCAGTATCGAGGGCGAGTATGTCCCAGTTGAAGGAGATGAGGTCACATACAAAGTCTCCCGGATCCCACCCAAAAACCTGAAGATCCAGGCCGTGGAGGTGAAGATCGTTCATCTGAACCCAGGGACGAAGCATGAGACCTGGTCTGGCCAGATCATCAGCCAGCTAGACGAGAGCTAGGCTTCTGCGCTGGCCTGTTTATCTACACTTGGCTAGGGTGGGGAGGGCTAGGGTGGGAAGTTGAGGGGTCTGGTTAGGGCAGGCAGGGACGGCCAACTGGTGCTGGAGAGTCTGTCTAAATCAGGTGTGCTAGAGCTGAGCTGGAACAAAACTCTAGATACACTGACTGGCTCCTCAGGACACAAGTTGGCCATCCGTGAACTAGGATGTGGTTGGTACAGACTGGATTGATAAGTCATAAAAGCAAGTAAGGGAGGAGAATATGTTCAACTTGAAGGTACTGAAAATGGGTGAGGGGACAGAGCAGAGTGGTGGAGGAAATAGAATGAGAAATCCGACACCATTTTGAGGAGAAGCATTACTATTGGTGTGAAATCAAAATGAGGTTGGAGAGAAAATAACTGACGAATGTTTAGAGGTACAGAATCGGAAACGTCTGATTGAGAGAGCAATCGAGAAGAAGGTAGGGAGGGATGGGTGTAATGGGAGACAAAAAAAAGCTTGGAAGAATGATTTATATTTTACTGTGAATGGAAAAGCCACTATTAATATTTTCTCGAGGTACACAACCATCTTTGTATTTTTGCCTTTTATTTATATATATTTATTTGACCATTTTGTTTCGATTTTTTTGTATCCGTTAGTTTTGAGGTTACTGGATTTAAGTTTTGGGTATTGTAGTCAAACGAATGCACTTAAAAACTTGAACTTCCATTCTGAAATACTGCCGAACCGACTACAACTCCTATTAGGCTTTATCATGTGGCAATTTGTAGTCCTGTTTGCAAATTGTAACTCACCATGATGGTATGAGCAAATTAATGTAAGGTTTTTGAAACTATTTGAAACTTTTCTATTGTCTGAGAGACACTGTAACACACTGTCAATGGAATTGAAATACATTTGAATGTTTTTGTTTAAGTTCTGATATGATCATTTGATTGTTACTGAACCATTATTTATATTTGTTTCATGTCTGCCTATTATGTTTACCATTTCCATATTTAGGCCATTTCTATGCATATTTATATCCTTCATTCTTACTGTTTTGGGTTGTTTTAGTTAAAATGCTAGGTTTTCCACTGGTCACAGTTCAGAGCATTTTCTGTTAAACAAGCCACTGTGGCTATAGTTTACCCTCATTTCCATGTGAGCCTTGAAATAGCACTAATAACATTTTATGATTCACAATTATGGTGGCTTATCTTTTTTTTAGTATTTATCTTTGGAGATAAGGGTGTATACATTGTCTGTGACATTAGAATGACATGCCTATGCCTTAGTTATACTTTCCATCTGTTGTACAAAGAAATAACAAGTCACACTTGGCACAATGATATAAAATAATTTATTACAATGAACATAGTTCAAATGAATACAGTACTCAACAATCACATGATGATTTCACAATTAGTGTATGTCGATCAAACTACAAGTGAGTCCACTGGACCTTTGTCATTCAGGAAGGTCTAATGGCCTTTGGCAGAAAGGTGAAGACATCCAGATTATTATATTTGTAGCAGACGGCATTAACCTTTTAATAAAATTTGATTGGATACAACTAAAGGACGTGTACCTGTGAATATACTGGGTAGGTAATGTAAAGGCTGTATAAGCCATCTGTGAGATCCATTTCTTATAGTGGTGCAGATTGAAGTAGCAGGAATAATGTATATGTATTTGCATAGATGAGGTAAGACTTCTCCCTACAGTGCCTAAACACGCTTAGAAAAAAAGGTGCAATCTAGATCCTAAAAGGGTTTTTCGGCTGTCCCCATTGAAGAACCCTTTTTGGTTCCAGGTTGAACCCTTTCCACTGAGGGTTCTACATCGAACCCAAAAGAGTTCTAGCTGGAATAAAAAAGGTTTTAACCTGGAACCGAAACGGGTTCTCCTATGAGGACAGCCGAAGAACCCTTTTGTGTAGAAAACCCTTTTGTGTAGTCTACACCCACCTTGGATTTCTTCACATTTTGTGTAACAAAGTGGAATTCAAATTGATTTAATTATCATTTTTTTGTCAACAATCTACACCAAATACTCTGTTAAAGTGGAAGAAAAAATTCTAACATTTGTTTTTATATACCTTGATTAGATAAGTATTTACCCCCCTGAGTTAATACATGTTAGAAACACATTTGACAGCGATTACAGCTTTGAGTCATCTTGGGTAAGTCTCATAAGAGCTTTGCACACCTGTATTATGCAATATTTCCCCATTATTCAAGGTCTGACAAGGTGTTGGACATCATGGCTAGATAGCAATTTTCAAGTCTTGCCATAGATTTTCAAGCAGATTTAAGTCAAAACTGTTACTTGGCCACTCCAGGACATTCACTGTCTCCTTGGTAAGCTACTCCAGTGTATATTCAGCTTTGTGTTGTAGGTTATTGTCCTCCTGAAAGATGAATTCCTCTCCCAGAGTCTGGTGTAAAGCAGACTGAAGCAGGTTTTCCTATAGGATTTTGCCTGTGCTTAGCTCCATCCCGTTGGTTTTCATCCTGAAAAACTCCCCAGTCTTTGCCGATGTCAAGCATACCCATACCATGAAGGCAATTACTCAGTGATGTGTTGTGTTGGATTTGCCCCAAACATAAGGCTTTGCATTTAGGCCAAAAAGTATATTCCTTTGCTGTTTTTCTTTTGCAGTATTACTTCAGTGCCTTGTTGCATGTTTTGGAATATTTTTATTCTGTGTATTTTTATTATTTTTATCACTCTGTCATTTAGGTCATTATTGTGGAGTCACTACAAGGTTGTTGATCCATCCTCAGTTTTCTCCCATCTAAGCCATTGAACTCTGTAGTTGTTTTAAAATCCCCAATGGCCTCATCCCTAAGCAGTTTCCTTCCTGTCCTGCAGCTCAGTTCAGAAGAACGACTGAACTTAATTATTAACTTGACCGTGCTTAAAGATATATTCAATGTCTGATATGTTATTGTTATCTATCTACCAATCACTGCCCTTTATTTCTGAAGCTTTTTCGAAAAAGCCCTGGGAGGACAGAGCAAGAGATGGTCATAAAAAAATATAATATCAACCCCCATTATTTCACACAGAGTGAGTCCATATAAATGATTATGTGATTTGTTAAGCCACATTTGACTTCTGAAATAATTTAGGCTTGCCTAAACAAAGGGGGTGAATATTTAATGAACAATTATATTTGAGTTATAATTTGTTTTTACATTTGTAAAAATCTTGACAAACAATTACAAATTCAAGGGGGTGCAGACTTTCTATAGGCACTTCATCTGAAAGTGGACCGGTACAGAGAAAAAAAACTCTTTCTCGCTCCATTTTGTTCAAAGACAACACTAGTCACTTCCTACATTCACAAAGAAAACAAATGATCCAAAACCCAGTTTGTCAGATAACTGTATCAATATTAATGCAAAACATAAGTGGGTATTTACATTATATACTCAAAATGTATAGAAATCTTCACATGATATTCACAAAAGAGGATTGTCTTACAGGAGGGCCTATAAGACATAATGGTTCATTTGATGTTACATACAAATACAGGGACACGCTACAAAAAACATTGGGTTGATAGATGTTAAACAGTCAGATATTACATTAAAACCTTAGAGAAACACTTAGTCATGATAAAAAACTGAAAACATTAGTAAACTTCCTCACATTGTTTGAGCTATCATCCCTTTAAAAAAGCAGATCTGTCCACATCTCATAGTAATTTCCATGGGAGTCCAGCCAATGTGAATTACTGATGATCCCTTTATGTGTCCAGTGCTAGTTAGAATAATATTATACAACAACAACAATGCATTGATTACTTAACAAATCTGTAGTGGTTTACCTCCCATCTCCACCTCTTCTCCTTCAGGTGCTCTTAGAACCTGCCCTGAACAACAGGGGGAGCCCAAGGGAAGCTGACTGTGAGAGTGCCTGCTGCACGATTTATCACGACTCATTGGCGGGAGCTTTGAAGAAAATCTCTCGACAGTGCCTGGCTGTGTCCTCTGGTGAGTATACTGTGAAACCAATGGTCCGTGGGTCATTGAAGATCTCATAGTCGTTTCCCCCCTGAACAAAGAGGAATGTAGATACGGCTTTAGAATCTGCTTGTTCACAAATAGGTTTGCACCGACTGCCCTTTTCCCCCTTGTCGACCTCTTTCCTTGTTTCCTCACTCACTCTTTATCTCTCTCTATGTCTCAGTAAAATAGGTTAAATAAACACACAACCATCACAAAGCTCATGCAACATTGTTTCAGGCAGGGGTCAACACCACTTAGATTGACAACAACAATGATCTCTGAACTTTAACCTTTAACTTTCAAGCCACAGCACAATCCTACTCTCATTGCTATCTTTAGCCTCAGAGCATTCCCCACCACTGACACGTCCACAAGGTCCTCCCCTTCACTTACAGACGACGTCTCGTTGCCAAAGAAGTAGATAGCGTCCAGGCCCTCCCCCTCCAGCACGTCCAGACAGAGCCTCTTGTCCCAGCCTTCAGGGAACACGTCAAAACTGATGAGACCGCCTGAATAGAGAGGCACACGAGAGGGAATAATTCAGTCAATTTCAATTGATACATTACAATTTAACATCATGTTACTGAACAGAATATTAGTCCCTCCCATAAAATAAACCCTCAGTCATGTTTTAGTGATGATTATTAACACATTTACAACCAGCTCTCATGCCATGTCAGGGATATTTGTTTTGGTTGGTCAATGCACTGATTAGTGAGGATGCCCAATGCATGTAAAATAGGTGTGATATTTCCCCCATTACAGGAACAGCAGCTTTGAGATATTTTTAAGACTGCAACTTCAACGGTTAATGCTGCCCATTTCTCTGCAACAGACTTGGAGCCCAACACATTCTCCTCTCGAAAAGCATGAAAGGTTATTAAAAGCCCCAATCACTGTGCTCAGTTCAGCAGAACAGACTTATTTATGCCCTGTGCATCGACTGTGTGGTGATGGCTTTGACATACAGTCTGTGTCCAGGGAGACCAGTCTTATTATTGGGGATTATTCACTACTTGGCTGACCTCCATGAGGTCACTAACAGTATGTGAGCCATTAGGCTGCCCCATGAGGTGGACTCAGTTCCATAAACACAGCCTGTGGCTGACTCCTTTCTTTTAAATCGCTCTTTCCTTTTCATTCTACAACCAGAGCAGTTAGTCTTTAAATTCTGCCACATATTCAGGTCAATGAGCCGTGAATGTGCACAAAAAGCCCTCAGCAAAGTAAGTTTAAATTCTGCTTCTCGCCCATCCCCCCTGCCTTCAGATTCTACTTCATTACCCCCCAGTGTTTAAAGCGGCAATCAGCAGTTGAAGCAATAACAAAGCGCCCTCCTCACCACTGTTTCAGTAAAAGGTGTGGCGATGGGACTGGAGAAATGTAAGCACTCTCAAATTCAAAGGCAGAGCTATGAATGCAAGGACTGACCATCCATGTTATCAAAAGTATAACTTTAACCATGTTTTCAGGCTATACAGTGTTTGTTTACATTTACTTTGTTTACGTACTTTGGAGTAAAACTAGCTTATATTTTGTGTTCTGATTGGGTACAACAGTTGAACTAAGATCATATGGCATTTATAAGTTATATTCTTCAAGAATCAATGGTTACATATCATTAATTTATTAGTCCAGAAATGGATGTAGCAACTGCTGCTTGACCCTAAGGGAAAGCTCACAAATGCAACAGCTAGGGAGGTTTCAGCCAATCAGAGGGTGTATTGGCCACAAACACCCACATCCTCAGCCCATCCCCCACACAGTTCCTTTACCACCCCTGGCCATGCACCATAAAGGTGAAAGAAAACAGAGCCAGGACAAAGGTGCCTGTATTTGAAGTGACGCTGCAATGTTGCCTTTTGAGCTGAGTGACACGGGCAAAAATCTATGGCGTAAGAACAGACAGTGCTGCATAGGCATAAACAGCATTGCATATGTGAAATGTGAACAAACCAAGGCAGGGTAGACGTGCAGAAACAGACTGCAATGAGCAAACACATACATCTTATCCACTAGCCTTCTCATTGGCTCGTTTTATCAGGCTCTGCGGCTGCAGTGCAAACAGCCCTCCAACTGGCTCTGCTGCCAGTGCAATGAGCATCAGCTTCCACATCAGCAACCAGAAGGATT
The DNA here is from genome assembly GCF_029448725.1 of Salvelinus fontinalis. NCBI lineage: Eukaryota > Metazoa > Chordata > Actinopteri > Salmoniformes > Salmonidae > Salvelinus > Salvelinus fontinalis. The sequence goes on along the minus strand of NC_074666.1, from coordinate 77,614,023 downwards.
CCCAGTTAATATCAGCAATCAGAGGGATTCCCAGGGCAGTCACTCAGTTAGGGTTGAAGTAAGGATGAAAGTGTGTGTTTGTAACTACTGCTGCTACTGGCCCAAGGCTTTAACAGAGTGCCTTATGAAGACAACAGCCTTATCTCCAGCTGTTTGTGCAGCTGCCTGAATTGTGTACAGTTTCACAGGCCATTAAGTAAGCCCCACACCTCGTTACAGTCAGCAAATACCTAGTCTGACTAACCAGAGAAAAACATCTCTGAACCTCAGAGAGGGGAGCAGGGGAGAGTAATGTTTAATGAAGTTGGGCACAATGTGTCCAGGAGATTGACTACGCATGGCAGACCGTCTTTGTGAAGTGGCAGATTGGAAACAACAGCAAGGAAAAGACAGCAAAGGAGCAAGTACATTCAAGTCATAACAGGGTTTTATCTGAAAGATAAATGAGTCTTCAAATGTAGATATCACACCATGCACAGATGGCATACAAAAGAATACTGAAATACAAGACTAGAGGTGCTAATAGTTACACTGATATTAATTCCCAGCTCACATCCTGTGCCAGTTGGCTTACCTCTCGTAAATCGTAGACCCTTCCCAGCAAACTCCTCCTGCAGGGCCGCAACAAACTTCTCCCGGATTTTCTCTCTCTGTGAAGAGGTCAACGAAAGGGGTCAGGCTTCAGGCCACTAACGGTTAAGCCTCTCCACATCACCCATCAGACCACTAGACCCTCCATAATGTGTGGCTGTGAAACATCAATGTCTGTTCAGCCATCTTGAAAGTTCAGCATTATTTTGACTTGTTTACTCTCTTCCTCTTTTAATAGGAGCCAACATAACAGTATAAGGGAAAATCATGCCTGCTTGCACTGTGCAGTGATTTGAGGTTATAAGAGGTTGAAAACATGACTCAATCAATAACACGTGCTTTGTTTGTTTACTGTTCATTTTAAAGTTTATATGTTTAGGCGTTTTCCTTAGAAGATAATGACTGCTGTTTGGATCATTATTTAGGCACTCTTATACTGTGTAATACCTTGTCAATTTCAGAGAATTCGATTCGCTCCTCAAGTGTGCAGCTCCGGCCAATGGGGGAGATGTTCAGCATTCCATTGCGGAATTCGATAAAGGTGCCCCTGAGGGCAGAATAAGGCATTCATCTGTAAGAAGAGACTTTAGTCTGGCTTTGTTGCCAACCATCATACAAAAATTATAGAGATTCTAGCGTTAAAGTCAGAATTGCTTTGTTTCTCAAGGAAATAAGTATTTCCACCCAGATACAGATCAATCCTTCTGTCTTAGTCTCTCCCTTAGGAATCCTGACAGAGCCACCATTCCTTTCTCCAATGCCTACAGCTGTGATAGACAGGTTGTAGTGGCCATGGGGCCTCTGAATGACTAGGATGGAAAAGGAGCTGAAAGGAAAAGGAGCTGAAAGTAGGTCAGAGGGATGGAGTCTCACCTTTTCTTGGGCAGCTTGATCAGCCCCATGTAGCTGAGACAGAAGTTAATGAGGTCCTGTAGTAGTTCCTCTCCTATCTGGTTCTGGATGGCCTGTAGGACAGACGACATAGTTCAAATATTTGAACTGTCTTTTCTTATTAACACAGTGCAGTTCTCTTAAAAGCCCAATCATAACTTTCCCTTCCAATCTTCTTAGCTGAGTACAGTTTATAAGAAAAAAGGTTGTCCCTGCATGTTGTTTACATGGAATCAGGTTTAAATAGCTTGTTAGTGAGCCAAAATATATTTTACTCCTTCCCTCACCTCAGTCACACCCACCTGTTTGGAAAGGAGCTTCCCATCTTTGTACTGCACCGTGCCATTCTCAGCAAACACATAGTCAAACTTCTGTATCACTATAAGAGAAAAAGAGGGCAAATTAGGTAAAAGTGTGTTACTGTGAGAACATTCATAGTAAATAGATAACACAAGCTACCAGCACATAGCCTAAAAAAATACACCCCCAACTGGAACACAGGCATGTTGTACCTGGTACAGAGGGATTATTGGTCATTGCAGATTACCACCTATGTAACACTACCTGGAACAGTCCAGTTTAATCTCTGTCCTGTCCATTCACTGTACACATCTCACATGGCTAGAGTATCAAAGTACTGATCATCTCAATCAGTCTTGCATAATGCAGTCTGGGGATGATCAGGATAGAGAACTGTTGATACAAAAAATGCACTGAAAACAAAACCTTTAATGCACTAGTAGCACTCCCACTTATATTTACTCTATCGTTTGTTGGTTTACTAATGTTGCTGCTCTGAATGATAACTGTCAGTTGTCAGTGTGTTGGTGGCCAGTCTCCACTGCTGTGTATAAACTCCACCACAGGGTCAGTGTCTCAATGTAACACAGGTACATGAGCAAACATGTAACTCCACCTGGATCCATGTGAGACCAGGAGCGTAGACTTCAGTTATGATGTAGCTGCTTTCGTCTATGTCTGTTATTTATGGACTGATGTCAAATGAGAGTGGGCTGCCAACATGAAAGCCCCTAAACTGTCTCTCTGGGGAATTTCCCTGAAAGAATTTCATGACCATGAAAGCGACATCCTTTTGGGGTTTGCAAAGCCCTGTGAGAGAAAGGCAATAATGTGGGTTTGAGGGTGAATATGTAAGACTGAAATGAGACCAAAGTGAGAATGAGGAACGCTCACCTTCATCTCCCTCACCCAGCTGCTCTGCGATCTTTGAGTAGTCTGATCCACCCACTATGCCGATCTTCACTTTCCTGCGCAGAGACTGTAAAAACTCATCCAGCTTAGGGTCAATTTTCTGCAGGATGTAAGCACACACGCATGGCGCGTACACACACACAGACACACACACAGTCTGTACCTGTTTGTGTTGTCTATCATTGAAAACACAGTTTTAGGGACTCATAATATAAACTGTGACAAGACAGGCATTTACAGTCCTGAAAACTGCTTTTGTTGTCTGACCACAAAGCAGGAGAATGCTTTTGTTTGTGAGGTTAGGTAGCATAGACAGAGTGAGATTGGCATCTGTCTCTGAAGGAGGAGCAACTTTGATAGTGGTTTATTCATCCTCTGCAGAAATAATCCTATTAAACCAGCTTTCCATCTTGCCAGAGAGACTTGGGCAGACGATCAGGCAGGGACCGCTTCATGTTCACATGAGGAAACTGCATTACATAATATAAGGGCAGTGGGTTTATTCTGCACACTTATGGCTCTGTGACCGACCAACGGCTGATGAACTGGACACTGCCTACACGACGGTCATTGAACATTTCTTACATCACCGATCCAGACACAGACAAGAATGCCAATAGACAAAAAATAATAATATTGTAGGCTATGTTACAACAAAGACATCATCTTGTGATGATGGGCAGAGATAAGAGGGATAATCAACATTTTTATCCTCCTGTTTAATTTAATTATTTGAAGACATGGAGAACTGCCTATTTTCACACATGGCAATTGCAAAGACATTCCTTGATGCAGCGTTGTGTAACCGAGTTAACCATTTATCAACATATGAATGAGTAATTTTTGTTAAACTACTGAAATCATTATGAAAAGCACTAGAGAGCCATTTCACTGATTATTAATTGATTATCTTGCATTTCAAATCTGAGGGTCAAAAGAGGCTGAGGATATAACTAATAGGGTACCCCCATTATGAATGTCAACATCCTTGATCAAAGTAGTCAGAGTTTTTAGGGTAGAAACTCCATGTGACTCTTTTTCCCATGTACCCAATTTAAGTTGTTTACTATCAGTTATCTGTCTGTTAAAGTTCCAATGCAGCTGTTGTTATCTCAAAATCAAATAATTTCTGGGTAAAAATTAAGTACCTTAATTGTCAAAAAGAAACAAAAAATAGCTTCAGAGCAAAGAGCAATTTCTCAAGCAAGGATTTAGCTAGGACTGTCTGACGGTGGTCTGAGTGGGGAGGGGGGAAACAAAAAAAACGTGCTGTTATTGGCAGAGAGGTTTGGAAGTCTCTTTCTCATTGGTCTATATCACCAGGCATGCCAAAACTCCATCCTACCAAAGCAGGTTGAAATTCAAACAGCTGTCTTTTCAAACAGCTCTTACACTAAAAGGGCATTATTATAATTTTCACAATTTCACAGTATTATTCCAACCTAATAGTGTGGCAATATATATAAAACACTGGGCTTTTAAGAATTGGCGCGAACAGCTGCAAGGTAATTGATACTTCATATGGACGGACTTGAAACTTTCAGGAAACAGCAGTTATAGGGTATTTTGAATAAGGATAAGCAGTGTAACAGTGGTCTAGGGTTGACCATCACCAGGATGCTATATGAAACTTGACATCATACGTGTTGTGCAAGTAGGCAACAGTAGCCTATAGTCGTGTTCTCGTACGGACCGAGGACATAACGTTCTTCCAAATTAATGATATCTCTGCTTCATGGGGCGCACGCTACTTTTAGTGAAATACAAGCATCATATGCAAACGAAGACATTTCAGTTTCATTCAAAAGAGTTAGCGGACGACTGCATTTGTGGGCTACAACCACGGGATTAAATAATATATGAAAGCAAGAACTTGGAAGGACAGAAAATGATGCTGTTTGCCTACATTATCAGAAAGTATATTGACAGAAAATAGTAAATCATTACATAACGTGCAGGAACATTCCAGACCTTGCAGCAGATAAGACATTAACATTGTTGCAACAGTTTTGCGCTATCAAGATGGCACGGCAATTGGCAAAGCGCCCTATAATTCTTTAAAAATAGAACGCCTTGACAAGTACGACAGCATTAGAAGAAAGAAAATGACAAACACAATACAATGGGATAATGAAAAATGTTATTTAGCCTACCTCTCTCGGTGGGGTAAGAGTGCCGTCCACGTCAAATAAACACAGAATAGTCCTTTTTGAAGAACCGTTTGATTCATCCATTTCTTATCTTTCAATAATAGTGTTACTAATGTGTAAGTAATGATAGTGTTACTAATGTGTAAGAAATATTCTGGGTAAAAGTGACGATTTCCTGATCTTGCCTCTTATGCAAAACAAAGATTTCTGTATAGGCTACAATACAGTACACTGTAAAATGTATTGCCTACCACTAGTTGGATTAATAATTTATGCCATGCGGTCTAGTAGATAACGACAAACCATATCCAATAGTTTTTGAACTGTAGCTTATCCTCAGACTGAAGAATAGTTCTGCCACCGTTTCCGATCGAATTCAGAGAATCATCACAGGCAGCTCGACACGTCTCAGGTTTATTTTGCAACAGTGTCTCGACTCTCGTAAACTACATGCAAACAGCCAATCGCAGCTTCTATGTTTGATGACGCGTAGTGGGTTTTGACAAGATATATAAACATAGAAGTCCATTGACCCCCATGTCAAATCAAGACTGATTTAAGACCCATATCAACAGTAATTCGACCATTCACCTAGAGGGGAGGACAGTGCTCAGACTGTGCCTAGATATGTACAATGTAGGCTATCGTATAATAAATTCACAGCCCAAGCAATGGAATGATTCCTTACTGCATGTCAGGCCAGCCAGGGCATTAATCAGGCCAGCCAAGGCAGTGAGAAATGTATGATGAATAACGTTTAGCTGATAGATCCATCAAGTGTTGCTTTAATTACCTCTGTAAAATGGCAAATAGATCCAACTTCCAAGATACACACTCACACTTGGCTCCTTCTGGATAGAGTTGTTGTGCAGGTGTAACAGTATAACTTTAGTACGTCCCCTCGCCCCGACCCGGGCGCGAACCAGGGACCCTCTGCACACATCAACAACTGACACCCACGAAGCGTTGTTACCCATCGCTCCACAAAAGCCGCGGCCCTTGCAGAGCAAGGGGCAACACTACTAATAGGTTTCAGAGCAAGTGACGTAACTGATTGAAACGCTACTAGCGCGTACCCGCTAACTAGCTAGCCATTTCACATCCGTTACACAGGATTACCAGGACGTTTGTGTATGGTCGCTTTTATTATCAGTAGGTTAGTTGTCCACTAGAGGGCAGGCTAAAACAATATACATGCCGGTGCCCTATGGAAGCCAAATGGCATAGTGCAGAACAGCTATATCCCGAAGGAGGTTCTGAGGGCTGTTAGATGGATTTGTCTGTTAAGGGTATCTGCAATCCTAACATGTCTTGTGGTGGTGAGAAACTCAAATAAAAATGAAAGGTCTGTCAGCATCAAAGGGGAAATCATGTTTACATGAAGACATGATCTATTAGCACAGATGGCCATTTGTTCTGCGTCACTCCTTAATAAACAGTCCATATTTTGATATTCTAACATCATGAATGGACATGAAAACCATGCATTTCAAATAGATTTCGAAAATATTTCTTATTGTTGCATTGTCGAGAAGGAACCTACAAGTAAGCATTTCGTTGGACCACGTGTATCCTGTACATACGACTAATACAACTTGCAACTAAATTAATTAAAACTCCTGTCGTGTGTCTTTTATCCTTCTACCAGTTATCTACCAGTCATCTTGGTATACCCTTGCTCTATATTTAGCTGATACGCACAATGCACCTTCATCTAGGAATCAATATCAGAGGCGCACATTTTATAGAATTCGATGGTTTTGTATAACCTCATTCACCACTTTCAGGAGAATGGCTACATAGTCATGAACACAATAAGACTAACAGCATCGGTTGGGATAGTTTTTTTTATTAATAGGCTTATCACTAGACTATTCTAAGGAGATACTAGGTATAAGGGCCATCTGATCAATTCACAAAGGGTTGTCCATTGACCAACATTTAAGACTAGGTTAGGTAGACTTAGATTTTATTTTTTGTGTGGCTTTTTTAGTCAAAAGGAATGTTGTAATGTGATTAATGGACAATGAACTGAGGTCAGAATTGGAGATCATACAATGCTGAATTGCAGCAGGTGATGAATGGCTTCGCATAGCCACCATTAATGACCAATATACCTCTCACATTTCACAACAGCAATAAATCACATCATTGATTTGGCCTGGAATCTATTTGTGCCTTTAATTTATAACAAGATATTATTTCTGTGCGTATGTATTTGTATAGTGAATATAAGAATGATGTTAAAGAAAAAGCCATCTATGTTTGACTTTAAAGACACGCTTCAGTTAGCCTTGGTAACATAATATCAATTAACGTGATGAATATTGAGGCCAGTCACTAAGTCTGTATTTTAAAAGGCCCCATTAATACCAAATCCATGAATAGATAAGAGGTTGCCCTATGACGAAGGAGATAACAGAGCAGATACTGTGAAGCAGAGACAGGATTACTTACAGCCACAAGTCACAACACACAGTTTACAGCATGCCTCAGTGAGTTTACCATTACTCAACTCTCACTTTCCCCTTCATTAAAAATGTGTCAAGGTCCTAGTTGGGGTGGCAGCCTGCTTTTGCAGTATCCAGACCTTTGTATTATCTGTGTTTTTGATAAATACTTTATTTACAGGACGGACAGAGATAAATAGGGCTGGCTAAAGGAGACAGATGATCACTCAGGCCATAGGGATCCCATCATGAGCCTCAGTCACTGGGGGAAAAAACACTGAGAGACCCTTCAGCGAACAGGAAATACTCTGCTTGGACATGTGTGCGTTTATTGCTCATAAACACTTTGTGATGCACAACAAATCACTATATGCAGTAGGCAACATTTAACTTTTTACACAATTTATGATTTATATTTGAAAATGTGTTCATGTTTTAAGTAGTAGTACTTATATTAAAAATTACTTCTTTCTTATTTATAGTATGCCTACAGGTTTTGTCTGTGTGTGTGTGAGGAAGCATTTACATAGACAGCCTTTCTCATATATTTTTATAGATGCACTGATGTGTTCAGCAAAGTCCATATTTCTGAGGAAAACAAAAACATCCATAACAGGCATGTGTCATGCCACTCTGTCCAGTGGCAATCAGAGAGCTTTACAGTCACTATTAAAACAATCTCTTGTACCTTTAACACATTATTACTCCATTTGCTAATCAACTGGGGTGTTTGAAGACGGAAGCATTATCATTTCTCTCTCACTGTGTTAATGTGGCAGAATAACTGTGTTTCCCAAACCAACCCAGTCATTACACTTAGACACATTCAATGTAATATTTATATACGTTTTTACAGCCCCGGTGCCCAGTTCCCTTTCCTGAACACATCGGTGTACATGTAAGAGTGTGTGCAGAGTATATGACTTGAGTAAACAGAACTAACAGCCCATTGCCTCAGAACATGATGGAGTTACTGTTAGAGTTCAAGGTATTTGGGCGAAGAAGTTTTAATGCCAGAAAGCGATGCACACTCAGAGTAAATACGCTAAGGTGTTGACATGGCAACCCAAACCATACACACACACTGCAAGATATTCTGTTCATTGAGGAGCAAAACAACAGCAATGTGAGAACATGAACAATAACGAGCACTATAATGAATGATACACATGGAGACTGGGCACAATCTTGGAAGGAGGGCAGTAAGGAGGGGAGGAATATGACAACTCAATATGCCAGTCTGGAAAATGTATTATAGCCTAGACTACAGTACACACAGGTTCTGCCACAGCGAAGGCATATGTGTTTCTGCAACCAGTTCTCTTGATTTTACATGAACTATACATGTTTTGGAAAATTGAAAATAAAACTGTGTAATAGCCTATGAACATTTGAACATTTTTAGTTGATATGTCTCTCCAAAATGTGTATATTTCACAACATGTTGTAGTGTGTGTGCTTTAAAGGGGCAATCCTCAGTTGTTACATCCATTTTTTTGGACCTATAAATTAGTGGTATGTACCCATTGGTTCTTGAAGAATATAACTCATAAATATCTCATGAGCTTAGTTCAACTGTCATACCCCATCAAAACCATAAAATATCTGATTGTTTTACTCCAATGTTTGTAAATGTAAACAAAAATTGCATAGCTTAAAAATATGGTTAAAGCTATCGTTTTAATATCATATTTATTTAATTTATTTTCATTTAACCTTCATTTAACTAGGCAAGTCAGTTAAGAACAAATTCTTATTTACAATGATGACCTACCCCGCCCAAACCCAGACGACGCTGGGCCAATTGTGCGCCGCCTTATGGGACTCCCAATCATGGCCTGATGTGATGCAGCCTGGATAGTCAAACCTTGCATCCATAGCTCTATCTATGAATTTGAGAGTGGTTACATTTCTCCAGCCACGTTACTCAGCGTTTTACCAAAACAGTGGCGGGGAGTCACTTTGTTATTGTTACAACTACAGATTGCCCCTTTAAACGGCTAGCAAACAGTTTTATAGGCTTGCAATCTACCTGCTTTTATAATCAACACATTTATCTGCAGCACACAAGGCATCCATTTTATGGCCTTTTGTGACCTTCGCCCCTCTCCCTGCAAAAGCTCTCCCTTCTACTGAACATGGAGTTTCTGGGGCATTCTAGACTGTGTTGCTATATAATAATTCTGTAATTTCCATTGATTTCACATTTGTTTGTCCTCAATACGTTTTCACATCTACCTGTTTGATTTTCACATGCCTCCTTGTGAACTGGTCAACATTCCTTTGTCTTAGTTTTCCTCTCTTGTATTTTCGTTTCTCCTAATTCTCATTAGGAGAAACACATTGTTTCCTCCAATTCCTTCTACTAGTCAGTTGAACCCTTGGATTTAGGCCCACTCACCTGTGTCCTATACAAGGAAACAATAGAGACTCAATAAAGGCTATGTTTAAAGAGATACATTCTCAGAGGCAAGTAGATTATTGTAGGGCCTACAATAAATTAATTTACAATGTTTCTATAGAGTGTTCTGCATACTACAGGATTATTCCTATAAGTTAACAGGGTCAACAAATAGCATGTTTATAAACATGATTAAATCATTCTGTTTCATATTGAGATATATAAATAAATTAACTGTAGGTGTAAGGCATAGCTGCCCTCCCTCTTCTGTGTGCACAATCTGTCAACTGGTGGTTGTTCATTAACACGTGTGACAGAGTGGCTGACAGGTACTATCTCACTGAAGCGCTCACTGGTGGATCTATTGCCTTTGCTACTCCTTTAAACCTTTCTACTTTTAATATCAGAGGGTTGTCTACTTTTTGTTATATACCATTACTTTATCCAGAGAGTTGGTTGAAGTGACATAAACAACTTCTTTCTATCCCATTTTTTCTTGTTCTACCTTAGCTCTGGTAGGTGTGTCTCCTGTGATTGCAATAACTTAGTGTTCATTTGTTTTTTGTTTTTGAAGTTCTAACCATTATTTTTCATTTTATATTTAGCCTATGTAAGAATTGAAGTAGTTTACTCAAATTTACTTTTTTCTTTTTACAGTCCCGCTTTTTAAAACAATCTTTTTTCTTATTCCTATTTCTAACTTTTCTACCTTTTTGGTTTGGAGTGGCCTGTAGCCCTTAAGGTGTCTTTAAAGATGTTAAGAATTTCTACATCTGGATTTAGATAGTGGCATCTTTTTTACAGTATTTAAAAAAAATCCTGTTCTATACAGCATCAAAATGCTGAATTCAAATTGTTTTCTTTGCGTTGGAGTCTTATTTGTGGCACTTGTTGAGAGCCGAATGCTGGACAAATGCATGAAATCAAAACCCAAATACACCATGAACGTTGTACTTTTGGAGGATGAAACCTCAGACTGGAGCCTAGGGCTTGTAAAGGGTGCAGTGTTGCAAGCAATTGAAGCGGACAGGAAACTGAACATTGCAGCAGGTACAGAAACATGTATTTATTTTTAATTTCAACATACTTTAATTTCAACATAAAACAAACGTGTCAGTGATAAACAAAATTCAGCTGTAACCTACCACACAAACCTATTGGAAATGTAATTATGCTTGATAACAGTTATTATCTCATCCTCCTACAACACTCTCTCCCTTGCCAAGGTTTGAACACCAATTTATCGGCTAATTTCAATGGGTTCAACACCACGCTGTACAAACGAAGGGGCTGTGGGAGCAGTACCTGTGAGGGAGTGGAGATACTCAAGTCCCTGCATGTGAGCCAGTCTTTTTTAGACAGTAATGTCCATTCCCATCTTGATACCATCTCTTCCAGGACACCATTGCTACTTAAAGATATTACAGTTGAAGTCGGAAGTTTACATACACTTAGGTTGAAGTCATTAAAACTCGTTTTTCACCCACTCCACAAATTTCATTCGAACAAACTATAGTTTTGGCAAGTCAGTTAGGACATCTACTTTGTGCATGACACAAGTAATTCTTCCAACAATTGTTTACAGACAGATTATTTCACGTATAACTCACTGTATCACAATTCCAGTGGGTCAGAAGTTTACATACACTAAGTTGACTGTTCCTTTAAACAGCTTGGAAAAGTCAATAAAATGATTTCATGGCTTTAGAAGCTTCTGCTAGGCTAATTGACATCATTTGAGTCAATTGGAGGTGTACCTGTGGATGTATTGCAAGGCCTACCTTCAAAGTGCCTCTTTGCTTGACATCATGGGAAAATCTAAAGAAATCAGCCAAGACCTAAATTGTAGACCTCCACAAGTCTGGTTCATCCTTGGGAGAAATTTCCAAACGCCTGAAGGTACCACGTTCATCTGTTCAAACAATAGTACGCAAGTATAAACACCATGGGACCAGGCAGCCATCATGCCGCTCAGGAAGTAGACACGTTCTGTCTCATAGAGATGAATGTACTTTGGTGCAAAACGTACAAATCAATCCTAGAACAACAGCAAAGGACCTTGTCAAGATGCTGGAGGAAACAGGTACAAAAGTATCTATATCCACAGTAAAACGAGTCCTATATCGACATAACCTGAAAGGCCACTCTGCAAGGAAGAAGCCACTGCTCCAAAACCTCCATAAAAAAGCCAGACTACGGTTTGCAACTGCACATGGGGACAAAGATCATACCTTTTGTAGAAATGTCCTCTGGTCTGATGAAACAAAAATAGAACTGTTTGGCCATAATGACCATCATTATGTTTGGAGGAAAAATGGGGAGGCTTGCAAGCCGAAGAACACCATCCCAACCGTGAAGCACGGGGGTGGCAGCATCATGTTGTGGGGGTGCTTCGCAATCACAATTTAGATGGCATCATGAGGAAAGAAAATTATGTGGATATATTGAAGCAACATCTGAAGACATCAGTCAGGAAGTTAAAGCTTGGTCGCAATGGGTCTTCCAAATGGACAATGACCCCAAGCATACTTCCAAAGTTGTGGCAAAATGGCTTAAGGACAACAAAGTCAAGGTATTGGAGTGGCCATCACAAAGCCCTGACCTTAATCCTATAGAACAATTGTGGGCAGAACTGAAAAAGTGTGTGTGAGCAAGGAGGCCTACAAACCTGACTCAGTTACACCAGCTCTGTCAGGAGGAATGGGACAGAAATCACCCAATTTATTGTGGGAAGCTTGTGGAAGGCTACCCTAAACATTTGACCCAAGTTAAACAATTTAAAGGCAATGCTACCAAATGCTAATTTAGTGCATGTAACTTCTGACCCACTGGGAATGTGATGAAAGAAATTAATGCTGAAATAAATCATTCACTCTACTATTATTCTGCTACTTCACATTCTTAAAATAAAGTGGTGATCCTAACTGACCTAAGACTAAGACTGACCTTTTACTAGGATTAAATGTCAGGAATAGTGAAAAACTGAGTGTAAATGTATTTGGCTAAGGTGTATGTAAACTTCCGACTTCAACTGTATATGTTGACTGATAGACTGATTTAGATGTGCAGATGAGAAGATGAATTGCCATTGAAGTATAATTTCTACTATTCACAGTAGGCATATCATTTGGATCTGCTTGGCTAGTAAAACTTTTCTAAGACATCAGGTGGAGAAGTTTCCATTCCTACGGACGTATACCGCAATGACTATACTGAAACTAAGCAGTAATTTAAGTCAGATTAAAATTGGGCTGATGAAGAGGGTCTATATGATTAATAAAGATGACATTATTTCAGTAAGAGAAACGAGACAGGGACAAGTCCTTCCCCATTACTCAACAACATGAGTGCCTATGTTTATGTACGTATTTGTTTGTGCTCCAGACTAAAGGTGAGGTGGGATGTGCCATGCTGGGACCCTCCTGTACATTTGCCACTTTCTTTATGGTGGAGTAAGTACTCTCTCTGTCTTGCACGCACACACGCATGTTAATGATCCCTGTCTCTGTCATCCCCATTGAACAAGTATTTGTTTTGCCTGATTATTATTAGTTGATGATGTGTACGTGTGGTAAATGACCCACTAGGTGATTATGATAATAGTGTTTATTGTTATGCTGGTTTATAATATGCTGTCCTGTAAGATAAGGACAGATTGACCTGCTGGTCATGATCCCTCTATTTGGAGAACTGTGTGACCCCCGGTCTGTGTGTCTCAGCGTGGAGATAGGCCTGACCCTGACTATCCCCATCATCTCCGCCGGGAGCTTCGGTCTGTCCTGTGACTACAAGGCCAACCTGAGCCGCCTGCTGCCCCCGGCACGCAAGATCTCCAACTTCTTTGTCCACTTCTGGAACTTCACCAGACATGGTCTGAAGATGCACTGGAAGAGGGCTTATGTCTACAAGAAGGCAGACCAAACTGAAGACTGTTTTTGGTGAGATGGAACACCTGTGCATTTGAAAGGGGATTTCCGCCACGTCCACACATACATACAGACAGTACAGAGATGCTCATTGCATGTGTATGGTAGACTGTAACACTGTAACATACATATCTAGAGTAAGTTTGATGTCAGGGAGAGAAGAGTTTATTGTTGGGTGCTCCATGGTGCACTGTTACATCACTTCCCTTTTGCCATCGTCATAGGTACATCAATGCTCTGGAGGCACCCTCGGTCCAGTTTGCTATGTCAATCTCAAGAGAGATGCTACGCAGCAAGAAAGAGCTAAAGAAAGCTATTCAGTCTGAAAACAGACACAGCAACGGTGTGTATCTCCCTCTGTCTTCTTCAATACCTTCTCAAGTCTTATCCATGCCTCACACTCCAGCCACTTGTTCCACCCCGAATAGGAAATAAATCAATGGATACTTAAAACAAAACTTTTGGAACCTAGCTACAATCTTTTAGATGTTATTTCATCACATAGATGTATAACCCCTGCACAATGTTTTTCAGTATTCATCCTCTGTGGAGCCCCAGATGACATCACCACTATAAAGAACGAAACAACGATTCCCCCAGAAATTGTCTTCATCCTCATCGATATCTATAAGTGAGACTGGTTTTGGTAGTTTGTTACACTACATTACATCGTTTTTTTTGAGGACACTGATTAAAAGTTGAAACCATGTAACTTTTCTATCTCCTAGCCATGGGTATCACACTAACATGACTGCCAACCCAAGCATGGACAATGTTCTGGTGCTCACCTTGCCTGAGAGACAATACAACAACACAGTATTTTACAACAGCACGGTTAGTCCCTGCTCCACTCATCTGTCTTCATTCCTCAGTTCTTCTGACTTCCTAATGTCTAAACAAAGATAACATCTCTCTCTCTCATTCTCTCTCTATCTCTCTCCCTGTCTTCCTGACGGCTTCTCCTCTCCTGTTGCAGAAGTTAAATGACTATGTGGCGGGGTACCATGACGGCGTGTTGCTCTTTGGCCATGTGCTGAGGCAGAGGTTGACCAGTGAGCTGAGAGGCAGAGCAACACAGCCAACCGCCACAGAGCTCTCCGATGTAAACCCCTTCAGGAATGTCTCTTTTCAAGGTATAGGATGGCCTAATGGCCAGAGCCATGGTCCATCCTGTCCTCAGTCCTCCATTTAAACACCATAACATTTTGCGTCAGGCAATGGTGAGAACCTATACTTGTTGGACTTGGCAAAGCTGCTCGGCGGCAACCTTTAGCATCTGATTTCTGACTCTCGTCCAACAGGAACTTACGCAAACCAGAACAGTAAATGTTTCATTTTTGTCACACCACCGTCATTCTCCACACAGCAACGAAAAGCCACACATTATGCAGAAACCCATTTCATTTAGATTTATTTTACAGTGCAGTACATGGCTAATTAGAGTGTTCTCTCTTTGCTGACTTTTATGGGCAACATTTCACATGTTGTCCATTTATAGCTGAGGACCATAGTAATTAAGCTGGTTATATGTCTTCTGCAACCTCTTCTATTAGATAACATTTCCCAACCTGAACCTTTTATTTATTTTTTATTTATTTATTTATTTTTTTATCCCATTTTCTCCCCAATTTTTCGTGGTGTCTAATCGCTAGTAATTACCACCTTGTCTCATCGCTACAACTCCCGTACGGGCTCGGGAGAGACGAAGGTCGAAAGCCATGCGTCCTCCGAAGCACAACCCAACCAGCCGTACTGCTTCTTAACACAGCGCGCCTCCAACCCGGAAGCCAGCCGCACCAATGTGTCGGAGGAAACACCGTGTACCTGGCCCCCTTGGCTGGCGCGCACTGCGCCTGGCCCGCCACAGGAGTCGCTGGAGCGCGATGAGACAAGGATATCCCTACCGGCCAAACCCTCCCTACCCCGGACGACGCTATGCCAATTGTGCGTCGCCCCACGGACCTCCCGGTCGGGGCCGGCTGCGACAGAGCCTGGGCGCGAACCCAGAAACTCTGGTGGCGCAGTTAGCACTGCGATGCAGTGCCCTAGACCACTGCGCCACCCGGGAGGCCCCAACCTGAACCTTGAGTATAGCACTAGGTCATAGCCTCAATTTCTTTGGAATTGTTGCTCACAGTGGTGTGATTATTGGTGCTATAATAAGGGAGCAAATGGTTGTTAAGGGCAGGTGTTTCAGTCAACAGTTTTCTGCTCAGGAGGATAAATGGTGATACTCTTAAAGGGTTAGACATAATAGTATCTGTGTGCAGGTATGGGGGGACACTACGTGCTGGATGAGAATGGGGACAGGGACGTGAACTTCTCTGTGATTTATACATCCACCATCGATAAACAGGTAGGCTTCATCCAATGTAACTGTTGGAATGGTCACCATCTCCGTCCCCTGTTAAACAGCAGCAGGACATCATTTAATGATCACTTAACAACGCTGTCATTGCACCTCCCCTCCAGTACAAAACCCTGTTTGTGTTTGATACGTCCATAAATGAGACCAGAGTGGAGGACCGCACCCCCTCACTGCCCTGGCCCGGGTCCCAACTGCCAGATGACAAGCCAATCAACTCTAACGGTAATGGCATACAGTGCATTTGGAAAGTATTCAGACCACTTGACTTTTTCCACATTTTGTTACGTTACAGCCTTATTCTAAAATGTATTAAATTTGTTTTTTCCCTCATCAATCTACACACAATACCCCATTGAGACAAAGCGAAAGCAAGTTTTTATACATTTTTGCAAATTTATAAAATATAAATACCTTATTTACTTAAGTATTCAGAGCCTTTGCTACGAGAAACGAAATTGAGCTCTGGTGCATCCTATTTCCCATGATCATCCTTGAGATGTTTCTACAACTTCAATTTCCACCTGTGGTAAATTCAATTGATTGGACATGACTTGGAAAGGCACACACCTGTCTATAAAAGGTCCCACAGTTGACAGTGCATGTCAGAGCAAAAACCAAGCCATGAGGTTGAAGGAATAGTCCGTAGAGCTCCGAGACAGGATTGTGTCGATTCACAGATCTGGGGATGTTTTTCAGCGGCAGGGACTGGGAGACGAGTCAGGATCGAGGGAAAGATGAACGGCGCAAAGTACAGAGAGATCCTTGATGAAAACCTGCTCCAGAGCGCTCAGGACCTCAGACTGGGGCGAAGGTTCACCTTACAACAGGACAACGACCCTAAAAAACACAGCCAAGGCAATGCAGGAGTGGCTTCGGGACAAGTCTCTGAATGTCCTTGAGTGGCCCAGCCAGAGCCCGGACTTGAACCTGATCGAACATCTCTGGACTTGAAAATAGCTGTGCAGCGACGCTCCCCATCCAACCTGACAGAGCTTGAGAGGATCTGCAGAGAAGAATGGGAGAAACTCCCCAAATACAGGTGTGCCAAGATTGTAGTGTCATACCCAAGAAGACTTGAGGTTGTAATCTTTGCCAAAGGTGCTTCAACCAAGTACTGAGTAAAGGGTCTGAACACTTACGTAAATATACATTTTCAAAAATGTCTAAAAACCTGTTTTTGCTTTGTCATTATGGTTTTATTGTGTGTAGATTGATGAGGAAAACCAAAACAATTTTATCCATTTTAGAATAAGGCTGTAACGTAACAAAATGTGGAAAAAGTCAAGGAATCTGAATACTTTCCCGAATGCACTGTATAAGCTCTTGTAACAGGCCAGTAGAAGTTTCGACCTCCAAGCGATAAGACTGCTGAACAGTGGCTACCCGGACTATTTGCATTGACCCCCTTATTTCCATTTTTGTCATTCAGCAGACACTCTTACCCGAAGTGACTTACAGTAGTGAGTGCATACATTTCAATGTACACTCACTGGACACTCACACACACACATGCACATGCACATTCGTTCACACTCTTCCAATACACTGCTGCTACTCTCTGTTTATTATCTACACATAGTCACTTTAGCCCTAACTACATATTATCTCAATTACCTCGACTAAGCCACACCCCTTCACATTTATTCGGTACCGTTATACCCCTTGTACATTACCTCGTTATAGTTTTTTTATTGTGTTACTATTTTCCCCTTAGTTTATTTAGCACATTTTTCTTACTTTTTAAAAACTCTTCATTGTTTGGTTAAGGGCTTGTAAGTAAGCATTTCATGGCAAGGTCTACATCTGCTGTATTCGGCACATGTGACAAATACCATTTGATTTGATTTGATTTATAAACACTAGTGCTACTAGTAACAGTACAAAGTTTATTCTAGTACACAACCTCTTTTGAAGTTTCTGTTACGTCTTGGTACTGAGATACAGTATTGGTGGGGGGAATACTTATTCTATGTTTGTGATTCCAGATCTGAAGACAAAGGATATCATTGTGATCGTCCTGAGTGTCAGTGTTGTGGTGGTGACTGCCATCGCTCTGATCTTCTACAGGTCAAATATGCACCACACCAACCTCTGTGTTCTCACTTTTGTCCAATCACAATGTTGCTTGATGACATGTCTCATTCACCTCTGTGTTTGTCTATTTATTATTATTATTATTAACATTATTATTATTATTATTATTATTATTATATTTACCCTTCTGCTCAGTCACTTTAAACCTGATTACACAACTGTCACCAGAAATCCATTTCATTGATTGGTACTGATATTGACCTTGTATATAGTATATATTCTCGTGTGTATTTTTCTTTTATATTACTTAGCATTACTGCATTGTTGAGGAAGGGCTTGCAAGCAAGCATTTCCCTGTACTGTTTACACTTGCTGTATCCTGTGCACGTGGCAAATAAACTCTGATTTGATTTGATTTATGGCCAATAGGCAGAACATGAAGGAACGTCAAAACGAAAAGAGGTGGTCCCACATCAGCCAAGACCTGATTAGTCCGCTGGATGGGAAAGAGTTAAGCCTGGTCTCACTGAAGGTGAGCTCCCTCACCTCCTCCTTGTCATGATGTTTTTGCCTGTCTGTTTCTATTTATAGTATGTAATCTCTCAAACTCCCATAATGCATGGTCAATACAAGCTGGTGTTACACTGATGTTGGTTTAAAATCTTTCATTTACATTCTGATACTCCCTGTGTTCTCTAATACCCAGGGATCTAATTGGATGCCTATAGTCTTGTGATATTTTATTAATGTTGACGGTTTATTCCACATTATTTATTCCTTTTCTTTCTATATATCAGATCGATGAAGACAACAGGAAGGACAGCTGTTACCAGATTCATAGGGCGCGCTATGACAAAAAGGTGCCACTACACTCTTTGGTCCATTAACTGACTTAAAGACATGGTGTGAGTTGTCATACCAGGGTCGTTCCGCGAAAAGATTGCCTTTTGCGTCCTATTGATTTGTGCACCAATATAACATTTTAAAAGCCTGTTATATTAAATGAAGTGCCCTTTAATGTAGACCACATGGAGAATTAAATAAATAAATAAAGATTTGCTAAAGTGCAAAAATTCAGCATTTTGATACGTCCCTCTGTGCACCCTCTCTGACTTCTAGGAAGATTTTAACCCACTTAACCCCCAAATTTCACCATCATTGTAAAGCCCTAGTTATTTTGTTGCTTTGACAAAGTCGTTTCTGAAGGTTATTATTTATTTCATGTGATTAGTGATTCATTTACGTTTGTTCCTCATTTTACGGTCAACCCTGTTACTTGAACTGAACTCTCGTTAATATGGTACAACTATTCCTTTTAAATATGTTTTTCAAAATAAACATCTTTCATTCAGAGGGGTTGGGTTGGGGTTGGGTTGGGCATTCAGATGTGCAACTGACGAGATATCCCCTTTGCCTTTCCCTTAATCGTCAAATCATAGTATAAAAAGCAAATGAGCTGGTTCTAGTCTTTGTGGCAATTTTCTGGTGTTTTGTGGTGGAAAACTGAGCGGGTCGAGCATAACACGTCAACCAGGTTACCCATGGATAGACATGCTAGAAATGATAGAACAACTTAAAAAATATTGTGAAGGTTGCATTCAATTACAACCCCCTGTTGCACACAACAAGCTTCCATTTCCCCTGTCACAAGGGGATTATGGCTGATTTAAGATGAAATCGTCAACCCTGTTACTTTATTTGACACTTAATTGGCACTTACTATAGTAATTATTTTTATTTAACCTCTTGAGATGGGAAAAAGTGTTTTTCATGAACTTGAATATGTGCTCTTTGTGACAGTTACACTTCTTGAAAGGCACTGAATTGGAGGAACGACCCACCAGTAACTACTCTCAAAGGCTGAAATGGGCATAAGTTCTACTCTATTATTATGGATCTATTATTTTCAGCCCGTGATCCTGAAGGAGCTGCAACACACAGACGGCAACTTCAGTGAGATCCAGAGGATTGAGCTCAACACTGTAAGGTTCTTGCTAGTGATGTCACTTCCTCTTCTCAGCTATCGTAGTTCCTTCTAACCTGCGGATTCAAACACTAGTCCAGTCAGCTATCCACTGATCTAGTGTCCATTTTGAGTGTCTATATGGCTCAAGGTCAACCATATATTTGCTTATCTTGATGTGATGTGAACAATAGAGGTTTGCGGATTTGTGTATGTATGTTTTGTGGCTTTGTGGCCCTATGGAGCAATCTTTCATCTCCTTGTCAATCAGAGGAGAAAGACTATGTAA
This sequence comes from Salvelinus fontinalis, assembly GCF_029448725.1. NCBI lineage: Eukaryota > Metazoa > Chordata > Actinopteri > Salmoniformes > Salmonidae > Salvelinus > Salvelinus fontinalis. The sequence goes on along the minus strand of NC_074666.1, from coordinate 77,593,748 downwards.
CCTTATGTGAGCAACTAGGTGATAAAAGTAGAGTGTGTAAATAAGTGTGAGGAAGTCATGATCACCCTTAAGAGGATGTCTTTCACACTCTCTCTCTCTCTCTCTCTATCTCTCTCTCTCTCCCAGCTTCTGCGTATTGACTACTACAACCTGACCAAGTTCTATGGCACGGTGAAGTTTGAGTATGGCCTGTTTGGAGTGTTTGAATTCTGTGAGAGGGGATCCCTGAGGGTAAGAGGATTGGCAGAGAACATGACTTTATGGTGGGAATCAGTGACCTACTTTCCACCCATATATCTTCATTGTGAAATGATAAGCAAATGACATTTACACACATGTTGATTACAGGACTCCTTCACCGACAGCGCCTGGGTCACAGTCACAGTTACATTCACTCAGTTTTCTAATACCCTACCAGGCAGAAACAAAAACACTCAAGCATAAACTGAACTGCAGTAAACTCGGTAATTCACTGTCTTTACAGTATGTCCTTAATGACACAATCTCCTATCCTGAAAAGACCTTCATGGACTTGGAATTCAAGATATCAGTCATGTATGACATAGCTAAGGTATGCTTATGTAGTTTGGTTGTACTATGTGTTTACTGTGGGTAAATGCACTGACATTATAATATGGTGTAATCAAGTGCCTCCCAACCTTTTTTGCTTACTGTACCACCAACTGAATTTTGCTCTGGCCGCGGTACCCCTTAAGTACCCCCTCATGTGCATTGAACCAGTAACCCTGTGGTCTCATGAGTTCTCAAGTACCCCCTATGGATAGGCCAAGTTCCCCCAGTTGTCCTAGTATCCCTGGTTGGGAACCACTGGTGTTGCATGCTGTAGCTGTGTGGGGCTCACCCTGGTGGCGGTTTCAGGGCATGTCCTACCTCCACTCCAGCAACATTGAGGTCCATGGCCGACTGAAGTCCTCAAACTGTGTGGTGGACAACCGCATGGTGGTCAAAATCACAGACTTTGGCTGCAACACCATCCTCAACCCCTGCAAAGGTGAAGCCCTCTGTCCACTATTTCTCTCACAAGTAAATGATTCAACCTGAAAGTATTATGCAATGAAGTTAGTAAAAAACTCAAGCAGGAGAGGGATTTGATATCCCATTCTGGTCCCTCTCCTTTCTGTCAGACTTGTGGACGGCTCCAGAACACCTCCGGAAGCAGGGGATCTCCCAGAAGGGGGACGTCTACAGCTTTGCCATCATCGCTCAGGAGATCATACTGAGGAAGAACCCCTTCTTCACCCAGGCCTGCTCCGACATCGCAGGTAACAACGGTCTGGCGGCTAGAGTCAGAGAGTCATGCAGAACAGTTTTCAGCGATAGTAAAAGTTATCAAGTTTTTTATGTCTATGCATCTCACACTGGCAATTTAACAGCGGCCCCTGCTGGCCATTACATGTAAATACAACTTCTGCTCACTAGGGATCAATGTTATCAATTACTATTCTAGTGAGTTTGGAAAAGGAGAGTGAAATTTGTATTATTTTACTGTAAATGAGGGCATGGCTGTCAACTGAATTCCCCTTTCCTTCATCCCTCAGAGAAGCTGTACATGGTGCAGTACCCAAGTCAAACTGGCTTCTTCAGGCCAGATCTGAACTTTGAGACAGCAGCAGAAAACGAGGCGGAGGTACAAGGCCCCTCATAGCATTCCTCACGTACGTATGCATATCTGTGTTCGTTTGTATGTATGGTTGTCATTCTACTTGTCTCCTGCAGCTTTACATGCTGATAAAGAACTGCTGGGAAGAGGACCCGGAGAGGAGGCCAGACTTCAAGAAGATAGAGGGATCTCTGGGTAAGATATTCAGGTAAGCCCAGTGCTTCATGAGAGTGAGCGTGTGAGTGTGTGTGCATGATGTGTGAGTTTGCTTGTGTGTGTACAAAATGCCTGATATTCCATATCTACACTGAGTGTACAAAACACCTTCCTAATATTGAGTTGCACCCCACATGGACTCTACAAGATGTCGAAAGTGTTCCATAGGGATGCTGGCCCATGTTGACTCCAATGCTTCCCACAGTTGTGTCAAGTTGGCTGGATGTCCTTTGGGTGGTGGACCATTCTTGATACACACAAGAAACTGTTGACTGTGAAAAACCAAGCAGCGTTGCAGTTCTTGACACAAACCAGTGCGCCATGCACCTATTACCATACCCCATTCAAAGCACTTTTCACCCTCTGAATGGAACACATACACAATTCATGTCTCAGTTGTCTCAAGGCTTAAAAATATATATTTTTAACATGTCTCTTCCCCTTCTTCTACACTGACTGAAGTCGATTTAACAAGTGACATCAGTAAGGGATCATAGCTTTCACCTGGATTCACCTGGTCAGTCTATGTCATGGAAAAGGCGGATGTTAGTAATGTTTTGTACACTCAGTACATTCAGTCAATCAAAACCCTTTTTACATACCAAAAGCCATGGCATGTCAACAGCTGATTTGTGTAAAACATACAGACGTCTTAGAAATTTAGAGTTCTGTCAATGCGTTATTCATGCAAAAGTTGGAGTGATAGACAATCTCCAATTTGGATTTTTCTCTTGTTAAAGATTTTCTGAGCTATTGGGCTTTTATCATTACAGAGATTTTGTCATTTTTTTCCATGTTCCACAATCATTCAGCAACCTGCACAACCAGGCTAATGAGAGCTACATGGACAACCTGATCCGTCGGCTGCAGATGTACTCCAGGAACCTGGAGCACCTGGTGGAGGAGAGAACCTCTCTGTACAAGGCTGAGAGGGACAGGGCTGACAGACTCAACTTCCTGCTCCTGCCAGCGTATGTCATGCATCCCAGCTCAACCTCAACCCTTAACCCTAACTCTAACACTAGCTTCATGTCCACATCCTGGCTCAATCCTAACTATCACCCTAACCTTAACCCTAACCTGAGCTTTATGTCCACATCCTGGTTCAACCCTAACCCTAGCTACAACCCTAACCTTAACCCTAAACTTAGCGTTATGTCCACATCCTGGTTCAACCCTAACCCTAGCTACAACCCTAACCTTAACCCTAAACTTAGCGTTATGTCCACATCCTGGTTCAACCCTAACCCTAGCTACAACCCTAACCTTAACCCTAAACTGAGCGTTATGTCCACATCCTGGTTCAACCCTAACAACCTTAATCCTCTTAACGCTTTACCCTAACACACCTGCCAGCCTATTTAGCTTTTGGAAGCCAACAGAACGACAAGGAGTCGCTCAGCCTAACCTCCCGTCCCCATGCTTCCCTCCTCAGCCCAGTGGTGCGTTCCCTGAAGGAGACGGGCAGTGTGGAGCCAGAGCTGTTTGATGAGGTGACGGTCTACTTCAGCGACATCGTGGGCTTCACCACCCTGTGCCAGTACAGCACGCCCATGGAGGTGGTGGACATGCTCAACGACATCTACAAGAACTTTGACAGGATCCTGGACCACCATGATGTATACAAGGTAGTTGGGACTGAGGCTTGACCTGTTCACATACAGTGCCTTGTAAAAGTATTCACCCCCCTTGGCGTTTTTCCTGTTTTGTTGCATTACAACCTGTAATTGAAATATATTTTTATTTGGATTTCATGTAATGGACATACACAAAATAGTCTAAATTGGTGAAGTGAAATGGAAAAAAGAACTAAGTGGTGCGTGCAGATGTATTCACCCCCTTTGCTATGAAGCCCCTAAATAAGATCTGGTGCAACCAATTATCTTCAGAAGTCGCATAATTAGTTGAATAAAGTCCACCTGTGTCCAATCTAAGTGTCACATGATCTCAGTATATATACACCAGTTCCGAAAGGCCCCAGAGTCTGCAACACCATTAAGTAAGGGGCACCACCGAGCAAGCGGCACCATGAAGACCAAGGAGCTCTCCAAACAGGTCAGGGAAAAAGTTGTAGAGAATTACAGATCAGGGTTAGGTTATGAAAAATATCCAAAACTTTGAACATTCCATGGAGCACCAATAAATCCAGAATCCAGAATATGGCATCACAACAAACCTGCCAAGAGAGGGCCGCCCACCAAAACTCATGGACCAGGCAAGGAGGGCATTAATCAGAGAGGCAACAAAGAGACAAAAGATAACCCTGAAGGAGCTGCAAAGCTCTGCAGCGGAGACTGGAGTATCTGTCCATAGGACCACTTTAAGCTGCACACTCCACAGAGCTGGGCTTTATGGAAGAGTGGCCAGAAAAAAACATTGCTTAAAGTAAAAAGATAAGCAACCACGTTTGGTGTTCGCCAAAAGGCATGTGGGAGACTCCCCAAACATATGGAAGAAGGTACTCTGGTCCGATGAGACTAAAATTTAGCTTTTTGGCCATCAAGGAAAATGCTATGTCTGGCGCAAACCCAACACCTCTCATCACCCCGAGAGTACCATCCCCACAGTGAAGCATGGTGGTGGCAGCATCATGCTGTGGGGATGTTTTTCATCAGCAGGGACTGGAAAACTGGTCAGAGTTGAAGGAATGATGGATGGCGATTAAAAACAGGGAAATTCTTGAGGGAAACCTGTTTCAGTCTTCCAGAGATTTGAGACTGGGACGGAGGTTCACCTTCCAGCAGGACAATGACCCTAAGCATACTGCTGAAGCAACACTCAAGTGGTTTAAGGGGAAACATTTAAATGTCTTGAATGGCCTAGTCAAAGCCCAGACCTCAATCCAATTGAAAATCTGTGGTATGACTTAAAGATTCCTGTACACCAGCGGAACCCATCCAACTTGAAGCAGCTGGAGCAGTTTTGCCTTGAAGAATGGGCAAAAATCCCAGTGGCTAGATGTGCCAAGCTTATAGAGACATACCCCAAGATACTTGCAGCTGTAATTGCTGGCTCTACAATGTATTGACTTTGGAGGGGGTGAATAGTTATGCATGCTCAAATGTTCTGTTTTTTTGTCTTATTTCTTGTTTGTTTCACAGTAAAAAATATTTTGCATCTTCAAAGTGGTAGGCATGTTGTGTAAATCAAATGATACAAACCCCCCAAAAATCTATTTTAATTCCAGGTTGTAAGGCAACAAAATAGGATAAATGTCAAGGGGGTGAATACTTTTGCAAGCCACTGTACTAAAGAATAATCTACAGTACTGTTGTTACTGTAGTATTATGGAATTGAAAGCATTCATACCATTTGAGATGGAATAGTTGAGTGGGGAAAACAGTTTTTATATGAATGTTATTATTGTATTCAGATGACATTTCAGAGGGTTATTGTCTCTTCTTCTCTCTCTGCCAGGTGGAGACGATCGGTGATGCGTACATGGTGGCGTCAGGGTTGCCGCAGCGCAATGGCAACCGGCACGCAGTGGACATCGCCCACATGGCCCTGGACATCCTAGCTTTCGTAGGGACCTTCCAGCTCCAACACCTACCGGGCATACCCCTGTGGATCCGCATCGGGGTGCACTCAGGTACCCCATCTCAGCACAATATAACTGGCCCATACAGTAGTTTGTATGGAGCTTTAATTTTCCCACAATTTTATTTTTATTTTAAGTTAATAATATTGGGCCAATACAGTCCTGTTAGCAACACTTTCACTGCCTGCTGTGTGTTTAGCTTTCACTGTGTCTGGTGTATTTACAGGGCCATGTGCGGCAGGTGTGGTGGGGAACAAGATGCCACGTTACTGTCTGTTTGGAGACACGGTCAACACTGCCTCACGCATGGAGTCTGCAGGCCTGCGTAAGAGACAGCACACATACACCGACACATCAAACATAACCACTGGGATGAACACTTACATACCTTCTCCTCAGCTATCACAAGCACAGCTCCATTCTAGCAGCATATATTCACCATAGGATGACACCTCTCATGCTTCCTCTCCAGCACTAAGAATCCATGTCAGCCAGCCCACCATAAACATTCTCCAACGGACAGACTGCAAGTTTGAGTATGAGCAGAGAGGAGAAACCTTTCTGAAGGTAAGCTGGGTTCATAAAGCTATGAGATGGTTTTGTGAGTATAGAGTTCAGATTATGCCAACAATTTGAATGTTTGTGTATGTATTATAGGGTAAAGGCAATGAGATGACATACTGGTTAACAGGGGTGACAGGGACAGAATACAACCTGTCAACGCCCCCGACAGCGTGAGTAGAAACCACCCATCCTGAACTTATACTGTATCTATATGGAGCATTATGTATGTCAAATAATTCAAACATCTTGTCCCTGATTGTCTCCTCAGGGAGAACTTCCAGAGGCTACAGCAGGATCTGTCTGAGATGATCGTGTCCAGCCTGGAGAACAGAGGGCCGGGGACCAACGGAATGGAGAAGAGGAAGACCCTCTCCACCAGAGTCAGGAGGAGGGAGACCAATGGGAGCCAGGAGGACGGCCTTCCAGAGTACCTACACCTGGCCATCACAGACATTCCCAGCACCTACCTGTAGCCACCCAGGACCAGACTACCTCCTGTGAAGATACAGGGCTACTACACGCTGTCAAAAAGTGACAGTAGAGTCAAGTAGCCTTATATTCACCTGATACAATAGCTACAGTAATGCCTTATACATAGGAAACCTGACTATTTTACAATGAATTTCTGGGTAAAAGACATGGCTTTCTGGTTTGAGCTAAAAGTTATTTTGGGTCACATGAGCAAAATGTGTGGGGACGTTCCATAAATAGTCTGTAATGGAGATGCTTTAGGAAAACCTGAACCAGTAAACCAAGGAACAGGATGGTACTCCTCTATTTTAAGAAGCCCCTGGAGAAAAGACAAATATGAGTATTGTTGCATTTTCTCAGCGATGAACAATTGTTCAAAACAATATCACTGAAGCATAATAATACTAAAGCTTAATATTGCCATCAATAACGTGATGATTCCATCTTATAAATGATGTATACACAGTGTTGGTTCATAGTTTCTCATTAATCTCAGTGCATTTTATTGGGTCATAGTACAAAATGTGTAGTTTGAAACGCTAATACATGTCTAATACCATTTTTTTAATAGGTTTTCCAACCTTTATTAGTAAAGTGTGTCCACTGAATTGGAACAAAATTACTTTCTGTAAAAGATAAGTATACTTTTAACCAAAAACCTTGCCTCTTTCTTATCAAAATGTACTGTATGAGTCGGGGTAAAATTTCTACAGAATACGTTTTTTGTTTTGTTGACTGTTGTGTCAAATATATCCCCAAGTTAATAGCAGTTGTCACCTTTACTTCTACATTATCTAAATGTGAATTATAAAGTTAATGTAAATGTTATTCCTAATTTTACATTGACATATCGCCAAATTGCATCAAATCAAATCATTTCGCTGCATTTTATGAATTCCATGTTATTGTTTTTGTACAGCATGATATATAGCCATATAATTGTCCAGATAATACCTTCATTCTAAAACTACCAGAAAAATCTACACAGAATAAGAGAAATATTCAAATAGAAATATCCCTATAACAGCCCTGTTATTATTGGAGTTAACCCAATCTACTCAGATTTGTCTTAGACAATATTTAAGTATAGAAACACAAGTACATAGTTGTCTCCCACAGTATAGGCTTACAGGTTTGTCTTTAGCCCTACACCATCACAAATGTATGTTTTTACATCTAAATGATTATACTGTACCAACAATACTGTAAAGAACAAGTCCTTTTGCTTAACAATGGCCATGTGGTTTTATATGTCAGAATGATGTCCTCTCAGTCAGAGCATTGCACAGTCTTGGTGGTCACCAAAGCAGCATCCCCCAGCTCAGTGGCAGGAAGTGGGATCCAATGCTCCCTCAGACCATTGCACATGAACATGCCACCGACCTCCCCAAGAGAGCCGCTGTAGGTGGACACCTCCTGCCTGAAGCATGTTTGGGGCCCACCGTTCAGCTGAGGACAGGATGGAGGGGACTCCTCTCTCTGTACCACAGCTGCTGTACAGTCTCCCTCCACAGGTGGCAGGGCTTTAGCTGGAGGGTTAAGTCCTGCCTCTGGTTCACCTGGAACAGAAACAAGCATTATTCTTCCTAAAGAGAAATCTACATCTACATGATAAAGAAGGCCTATACTTCTAATCTGAATCATTGGCAGCAATTGGATAGAGTTAAGAAGAATGTTCTCTCGGAAAAGCAAAATTAATATATACACTACCTTTCAAAAGTTGGGTCACTTAGAAATGTCCTTGCTTTTGAAAGCTAATCTTTTGTCCATAAAAATAACATCAAATTGATCAGAAATACAGTGTAGACATTGTTAATGTTGTAAATGACTATTGTAGCTGAAAACAAAAAAAAATCTGGAATATCTACATAGGCCCATTATCAGCAACCATCACTCCTGTGTTCCAATGGCACGTTGTGTTAGCTAATCCAAGTTTATAATTTTAAAAGGCTATTTGATCATTAGAAAACCCGTTTCCAGCTACAATAGTAATTTACAACATTAACAATGTCTACACTATATTTCAGATCAATTTGATGTTATTTTAAAAATGGACAACAATGTTTTTGCTTTTCTTTCAAAAACAAGGACATTTCTAAGTGACCCCAAACAATGGAATGGTAATCTATATACAACAATAGGGTAGCAGGTAGCCTAGTGGTTAGAGCATTGGACTAGTAAACGAAAGATTGTCAGCTCGGGGATTCGATTTTGCAATGTAAAAATATGTCGTTCTGCCCCTGAACAAGGCAGTTAACCCACTGTTCCTAGGGCATCATTGTAAATAAGAATGTGTTCTTAACTGACTTGCCAGGTTAAGGTTAAATAACATACCCGTCACCCAATTTCAAATATTGTTAAGTTAAATGGTTGTTCTATGTCTTCTATCTAGCTCAACACAGAGCAAAATGAGGGCTGGTATTCAGGGCATGTATCCCTGAATGTAAACGGAGCTAACCTAGTAATCTCATTACCATTCAGTGGTGTACTCTCATGTAGTTGAAACTGCTGCCATTTGGGTGTTTGTGTGTGAGGTCATTGGGTGTGAAGAATACTTTTTTGGTCCTCAAAAACCAACGGATGTGTGTTAAGAGTTAAATAGACAGTAGGGCAGTCCCCAGAGAACCTATCAGAGGGGAACAGAAACTAGATGAGCTTCCTGCTTAATGTCTTCAACCCCACAACTCAAATGAAAGCACTGAACAAGACACTTGCTGTGAAACACAGATAAAAATACACATTCTCCATTAGCCTCAATGGCATTCCTTACCTGCAGTGTGATTGCGCCTTGCCTGCATTTTGTATATGATGAACCATAGAAACATTGCCAGGATGGAGCCGTTCACTACGACTACCACTGATATCCAGACAGCTGGACTCACTGCCGGGTCGTACTGGGGAGGAACATCGCTACTCCATTTTACAGGTGGGGATTCTGGTGGAAAAGGATGACAAAGTCCCCATAATACTGTATCAATGCTGCTTATTAGTGACTATGCTGCATCCATCATTTCTGTGATACGGATTGAATAGAGCCCTTAGACAAACCAGAGCAGTGAAACTCACCTGTGGCTGGCTTTGGCTGAGGCCTTGTCAAGCTGACACAGGTGATGAGCAGTTTGTCCCACGTTGTGCCCGGATTACAGGTCTTCTTTGCCATGTCGATGCCTGGTCATGTAATTAATGCCCACACTAGAGAAACCTGCTGCCTCACTCTGTCTTCATGGAGCTGTGTGTGTGAACCAGAGAATAACATACAGTGAAACCATTTGGACCAGACAGAGAGAAAGACATGAGGGGAAAGAAAGGGCAACGGAGGGGAGGAGTCCAACAGACATTTCAGTTCTTCCTTTTGTAGGAAAGGATGAATCACCAATGTGTCCCAAGAGAGAGAGAGAGATCAAACTTAAAGCAGAAAAGTCATATTTGACTGGATAAGATGTGTTCAGCTGAGGGTGCACATAAAAGTGAATAAAGATATGAAAGTTATGGGCACTGTTCAAATTTATTAACAACCATAGAAAATACATTTCTGAAGTGCAGCTTTCCAAGACATCAAACATGCAAAGTTCAAAAATATTCTTCCATGTATAAAAATTAGAACCACCCACCGTAGCAGCAGGCCATGTAACAAACATGAAACATGAGATTAAGAGCCCTGAGAATTGCATTGATATTATCATAGTGAATTCAACATATGACAACATGAATTGTAATTAGTTTCAAGGTCAGGATTTGATTATAATACAAAGGGTACTGAATTTTAATCTAGGTTTAGGTCATTGACCTGAATTTAAAAAGATAGTATTTGGCACCGAACAAACCAGGCTTCAGTCATTTTCTACATTGATTCAGCGTGTTTCAAATGTCTAAATGACGGCAATACAGCAGCAACTCTTAGTCAAAGTCCAAGACATAGGTCAACTGAGCATGAAGAAAAAAGTAGGTAGGCTATTGACAAAACACACATAAAATAAGAATCCCTTCAGCTGGATCATTATTGCAGCATTTCTCCGAGGCTGATTTACTATATTGGACTGTAAATAAAGATGATAGACTTTAATACTATCTGCATTAACCGCCCTCCTCCATTACCCTAACCCCATAGGCAACTCTTCAAACCCCCCCCCCCCCCCCTGCATGCTGATGAAGCGGAAGTCGTAGTGGTCTGGCAGACCCTGGTGAGCCGTGCTATTGAAGTCCTCCCAGGAGAAGGGAGGGAGGTCGCCCTGCATCGTGGGACCGTTCACCGCCTCCGCTCTCCTGCGCCATGTGGAAATCAGTCACCTACAGAGAGAGAGACAGATGTTTATTACATTATCTTAAAATATTTAGAGATCGAACTGAATGAATGCTAGTAAAAGTTCTGCCTTGGTGTCATAGCATCCTCCTGGGCTGGGGTCTTTCTCCATCAGGTCATTACGGCAACAGATGGACTTGCATGGGTCACCCTTGGAGTAGGGGTCATTTTTGTAGTCTGAAAGAGAAAGGAACATGGTTAACAGCTACTCAAAGTGAGAGAATATCGAGAGGAAATTAACTAAAGGAAATAACTAAAAGCTAACCAGAGTAAAAAGAAATGGCCACAGTTAAAGGCAAGGAACGTAGGCGCACCGTTGTATCTCATGATGTGTTTGAGGGAGTCGAGCTCCTTAACCTCAGCCTGGTCCCGACGAAAGATCTTGGCCCGGGGGCAGAGGTCATAGGAGAAGTCCTCCCCGTACTCCTCCCCATAGCCACTCAGGGTGTGGATCTTTGGGTGGAAAGGCACGTTATAGGAGGGCCAGTAACCTGGGAGAGGAAGATCTTGCTCAATTACCATCTCCTCTACAGATTTTATCTCTGCTAAGTTTATGCTTAAGATGTACATCTATTGGCAGTACTATATCCATATCTGTGTTCCTCACCCCTGCGCAGGGCCCGAGTTTGTCAGAGAACGTGTTGAAGACGTTGTTGGTGGTCTGGGTCATCATCAGGCCATTGCCCAGGAGGTAGAAGTCATCCAGAGACACCAGGAAGCCTGTGTAGAGGGTGGTCTCACAGTATCGGTTTCTGTACTGTTTAATTCTGAAGCATGTTAACAACATTGACAGTTTTCATGAATAAGAAATATACACATTTATATGAAAATGCAGAGGCGCTACACCTAGCGCTTCCAAAATATTGAAGTATCTCTTCAGCCACGGGCAGTGTTTATACTGTCACAGTGCCCATTATACGGTGCTGTACCTAACTGCGTAGCTGCTGAAGGCCAGCTTGCCCGTGGCAGTGTGGGGCTCACTGAGGTAGAAGTCCCCGTGCTTGTAGATGCGCATGGTGGCAGCGTATGTATACCAGCTAGTGGGCAAACAGCAGGTTCTCAAACCCCGGGAGCATCTAGAAGGGGGAGAGAGAGACTGGTGTTGAGTACTATAGAAACATTGATTGTAATGGATAGAGGGAAAACCATATTAAGTCAAGAACAGATCCACACTATTTGATATCACTAATGATCTGTCCAGAATAAATCTCTCAACAGCAAGAGCAGAATGACCTCTAACCTTAATGAGGGCAGAGCAGTGGCCCATTCCTGGGTAATTTGAAATGTCCGAGAAGAGGCTCAGTGCCAGGGACGAGGGCTGGAATCAGGTCCAGCAGATCTACCACCGCATTCAGGAACTGGACAGCAAACAGGGTCAGAGGCTAAGGTGGGGGAGACACCAGGCAGAAAGAGGTTAGAGATCACATTGTGCCACTGAATGATGATCCATGAATCTATTGATCCATTCCTAGATATCAGCGTACCTCTTTCCCTTGTTTCTTGGCCCAGTGTGCGACCCCCGCCTGAAGTCCGTCCATCTGGGCCACTATGAAGCCAGTGTGGAGCCACAGAGGATCAGTGCTCCTGTTCAGTTTCACCTGCTCCCTGGTCCACGAGTCCTGCTTCCTGATAGAGCCAAGCACATTTCAAAACCCTCAAAGGACAGGATGCAGATCTGACCTGGCTTTTCACTATGGTTATTGGCCATCATCCCTGAGGAGAAAAAAAAAGCTCACACCATGAAGCGCTCCACTGGACCTAAAACTTCAGGGTCCTTGATCAGCTGGGGATACATGTTGGCGTAGTGCCTAATCATTTGCCTGATGAAAAACAAAATAAGATTAAACATGACAATGTCAATCAGAAATTGAATTGACATGCAACAATGCCCAAGCCACTTACGGTGCAGTGAGGAAGCCCTCTAGGTATCCCGCAAGGAAGTAGGTGACCTCGTCATACTCAAGGGTCTCCCCATACCCTGCACGGATCTCCAGTACACTCCATCCCGTTTGAGAGAGGCTGTCATTGAGGTATCCATATGCATCCCCCTCTTTTTCTATCACTCCTTCTTTCAGTTGGACAGTCTTATGTCTAGCATCCCAGTACACTGTGGCTGCTTTCAACGCTGTAAAGCACGCAATATACACATGTCAACTTTCAACAGAAACAGTAGAGGATTTCTTAAAATTGATATTATCAAATAAAAATGTATTGGTTTTGTACACAGATTTACAGATGTTATCACAGGTGCAGCGAAATGCTCATGTTTCTAGCTCCATCTGTGCAGGATAGCCAAAAAGTTTTTTTTTTTTTAAGTAAAAAAACATTAAATTAATCATTACAGAAACACGATGTGAGCTTTGGAAATTACTGGGTTTATCATTGATTTAAATAGATTAATTTCTGCATTTAATGGAACAAATTGTCTCAACCACGGTACAACCCTTTACGTTTCACTGTAAGTTTCACTATCTGAGATGTCAGCCTATTTCGTCTAGCCTACATGTATTCACGCATTCGCTGTGTGTAATCAAATACAGCTCACAAAATAACTTCGGCTACAATGTTTCACTTACCGTCAGCACTGGCGAAAGTCGCAGCAAAAAACAACAACAAAAGAAACAGCCTCTTCATTTCCGTTCGAAGAAAATACAGATTTTAAATGCGTAATTTACAGATATGAATGTTACCTGAATAAATCCCACTATTCACAAAATAAAAACATTAGGGAACTGAAAGTCTGGTTCAAGTTTATAGTTTCCTTATTGGTGGAGCCGGTGGGGAATTTATCACAAATGTGTTTAGAACAATATTAGCATAAGTGGAATCAGTTATTTGCCTTCAAAATAAAAGTTCCTTGTTGAAACTGACGCAAACGGATAAAAATAGTGGAATTATACCACAATTGGATTAGATAGTGCTTAACAAGTTTGGAATGTTGTTATATAAATTCAACAAAAGACAATTATTCGTTAATTTGACAAAAAAGTTAGTTGAAATTGCACTGCAGATGTGTTTAAATTCAGAATTGCATTGGGGGCATACTTATATGCACTGTACAGCAGTGGTGTAAAGTACTCAAGTAAAAGTACTTTAAAGTACTTCTTAAGTAGTTTTGTGGGTATCTGTACTTTACTATTAATATTTTTTTACAAGGTTTACTTTTACTTCACCACATTCCTAAAGAAAATAATGTACTTTTTACTCCATACATTTTCCCAAAAGTACTAGTTACATTTTGAATGCTTAGCAGGACAGGAAATAGTCCAATTCACGCACTTATGAAGACAACACATGGTCATCTCTACTTTCTCTGTTCTGGCAGACTCACTAAACACAAATGCATCATTTATAAATGATGTCTGAGTGTTGGAATGCGCCCCTGGCTATCCGTCCATTTTTGTATCAAGAAAATGGTGCTGTCTGCTTTGCTTAATATAAGGAATTTCTAATTATTTTGATACTTTTGATACTTAAGTATATTTTAGCAATTACATCTACTTTTGATACTTATTAAGTATATTTAGAACCAAATACTTTTAGACTTTTACTCAAGTAGTATTTTACTGGGTGACTTTCACTTTTACTTGAGTAACTTTCTATTAAGGTTTCTATACTTTTACTCAAGAATGATAATTGGGTACTTTTCCACCAATGCTGTACAGCCTAATCTATGGATTGTGCACCCATGAAATGGGGTATCAGCCTACTCAGTGACATGCACAGAACACAACTATAGTTAAATAAAGGTTAAATAAAAACAAATAAAAAATATACTAATACACAAATATTAGCATCTTAACTCTTATTGTAGGACTTTGACGTGTCAAGACCCGGTTACGAACTCGGGTCTCCGGTGTAAGAAACAGTCACTTAGCAAACTGAGCCACTAATAGTCGGCAGAACCTAGAAGATGAGGCAGACACAGCAGTACATGAGACAGTGTTTTAATAAAGTAAAAAGGAAAGTTCTTCAGGCAAAAATATAAATCCACAACATCAAAAGTAATTCCAAGAGAAAAAGGTAATCCTCCAAGTCAAAAGGTAAATCCAGAAGGTGCTAGGTACAGCAGGAAAAGGCCTCAAAAGATAATCAAAAATAAATAAACGAGAACAAAAACAGAGTACCACAAAAGAGTACAACTGAAGCAACAAATGTTCACAGCATCGCAAGGGCTGGGTGCTAACTTTCAAACACAGAGCAAAGAACTGAGGAAAACTAAGGGTTTAAATACATTCAAGGGAAACGAGGCACAGGTGCAAATAATAACTGGAAACAAGGGAAAACAAAGGGGTCAAAAAAGCACAATGGGGGCATCTAGTGGCCAAAACCGGAACAATCCTGGCCAAATCCTGACGGACTGTGGGAATTCACCACGCTATTCAGCCTACTGTGTATATTTCTGGTGTGTAAACTCTTCACAGTTGTGTTCTGTGAGTGTCACTGAGTAGGCTGATACCCCATGTCTGGGTGCACAATCCATAGGTTAGGCTGTACAGTGCATCAACTGTAATTATGACCCCAATGCAATTCAAAATTAAAATATATCCACATTAAAAAAGATATATTCTTCAAATGAACAAATCATTTTTTTTTTTTAATTTATATAACAACATCCCAACTTTGTGTAGCATTATCTAGTCCAATTATGGCATGTTTTCACAATTTTTATCAGTTTGCATCCGTTACAATGACGGACTTTTATTTCAAAGACGAACCTGCCGATTCCACTATTGTTGCTGTCGCGAATGTTGTTCATGACACACACGTGAATTTACCTTGATTGGTTACCCTCCGTTTTGGATTTCTCACCAGAAGCAAGATCCCATTGCATCAGCCTACAAAGGGAAACAAATATACTCCACTAATGTCATATGTTTATACGTTACCAAATATATCATCCAGAATACGATTAATGATCAAATCATAATTTCAATGAAGGAAAAGGACATTTGACGCAAAAGAATAGTCCACCCCAGATGGGACTCGAACCCACAATCCCTGGCTTAGGAGGCCAGTGCCTTATCCATTAGGCCACTGGGGCGCGTGCGAGCAAACATGCGGGGGCGTGTGATTTTAAATTTGGAGTAATTCGTTTACGTTAATTTCTCTAACATGCACAGCATAGCTTCAAATCAAACTGTATTGGTCACATACACGTGATTAGCAGATGTTATTGCGGGTGTAGCGAAATGCTTGCGCTTCTACCTCCAACAGTGCAGTAATATCTAACAAGTAATATCTAACAAATTACACAACATATACCCAATGCACACAAATCTAAGTAGGAATTAATTAAGACTATATACATATATGGCCGAGCAATGTCAGAGCGGAACGGACTAAGATACAGTAGAATAGTATAGAACACAGTATATACATATGAGATGAGTAATGCAAGATATGTAAACATTATTATGTGACTAAGATACCGTAGAAGGATAGAAAACAGTATATACATATCAGATGAGTAATACCAGATTTGTAAACATTATTAAGTGACCACGATAACGTAGAATAGTATAGAACACAGTACATATGAGATAAGTAATGCAAGACATGTAAACACTATTAAAGTGACTAGTGTTCCAATCCTTAAAGTGGCCAGTGTTTTCTAGTCTATGCCTATAGGCAGCAGCCTCTAATGTGCTAGTGATGGCTGTTGAACAGTCGGATGGCCTTGAGATAGAAGCTGTTTTTCAGTCTCTCGGTCCCAGCTTTGATGCACCTGTACTGACCTCGCCTTCTGGATGATAGCGGGGTGAACAGGCAGTGGCTCAGGTCGTTGATGTCCTTGATGCTCTTTTTGGCCTTCCTGTGACACCATGCGCTGTAGATGTCCTGGAGGGCAGGTAGTTTGCCCCCGGTGATGGGTTGGGCAGACCGCACCAAATGAAAGCAAATTGATTTATAAAGCCCTTCTTACATCAGCTGATATCTCAAAGTGCTGTACAGAAACCCAGCCTAAAACCCCAAACAGCAAGCAATGCGGGTGTAGAAGCACGGTGGCTAGGAAAAACTCCCTAGAAAGGCCAGAACCTAGGAAGAAACCTAGAGAGGAACCAGGCTATGAGGGGTGGCCAGTCCTCTTCTGGCTGTGCCGGGTGGAGATTATAAGAGAACATGGCCAAGATGTTCAAATGTTCATAGATGACCAGCAGGGTCAAATAATAATAATCACAGTGGTTGTCAAGGGTGCAACAGGTCAGCACCTCAGGAGTAAATGTCAGTTAGCTTTTCATAGCCGATAATTCAGAGTATCTCTACCGCTCCTGCTGTCTCTAGAATTGAAAACAGCAGGTCTGGTATAGGTAGCACGTCCGGTGAACAGGTCAGGGTTCCATAGCCGCAAGCAGAACAGTTGAAACTGGAGCAGCAGCACGGCCAGGTGGACTGGGGACAGCAAGGAGTCATCAGACCAGGTAGTCCTGACGCATGATCCTAGGGCTCAGGTCCACCGAGAAAGAGAGAAAGAAAGAATTAGAGAGAGCATACTTAAATTCACACAAGGCACCGGATAAGACAGGAGAAATACTCCAGATATAATAGACTGACCCTAGCCCCCGACACATAAACTACTACAGCATAAATACTGGAGGCTGAGACAGGAGGGGTCGGGAGACACTGTGGCCCCATCTGACGATACCCCTGGACAGGGCCAAACAGGCAGGATATAACCCCACCCACTTTGCCAAAGCACAGTCCCACCCTCTGGAGAGCCTTGCGGTTGCAGGCGGTGCAGTTTCCATACCAGGCGGTGATACAGCCCAACAGGATGATTTCAATTGTGCATCTGTAAACGTAAAGGTTGAAGATGCTCTGTTGTGCCGCCTTCACCACTGCGGTCCCGTCGATGTAGATAGGGGGTGTACCCTCTGCTGTTTCCTGAAGTCCACGATCATCTCCTTTGTTTTGTTGACGTTGAGTGAGAGGTTGTTTTCCAGGCATCACACTCCCAGAGCCCTCACCTCCTCCCTGTAGGCTGTCTCATCATCGTTGGTAATCAAGCCGACTAATGTTGTGTTGTCTGCAGACTTGATGATTGAGTTCAAGGGGTGCTTGGCCACACAGTCATGGGTGAACAGAGAGTACAGGAGGGGGCTGAGCATGCACCATTGTGGGGCCCCGGTGTTGAGGATCAGCGGAGTGGAGGTGATGTTTCCTACCTTTACCACCTGGGGCGGCCCCTCAGGAAGTCCAGACCCAGGGCCTCGAGCTTAATGATGAGCTTGGAGGGTACTATGGTGTTGAATGCTGAGCTATAATCAATAAACAACATTCTTACATAGGTATTCCTCTTGTCCAGATGGGATAGGGCAGTGTGCAGAGTGATGGCGATTGCATCGACTGTGGATCTATTGGGGCGGTTAGCAAATTGAAGTGGGTCTAGGGTGTCAGGTAAGGTAGAGGTAATATGATCCTTGACTAGTCTCTCAAAGCACTTCATGATGACAGAGTTGAGTGCTACGGGGCGATAGTCATTAAGTTCAGTTACCTTTGCCTTCTTAGATACAGGAACAATGGTGGCCATCTTGAAGCCTGTGGGGACAGCAGACTGGGATAGGGAGATTGAACATGCCCGTGAACACACCAGCCAGCTGGTCTGCGCATGCTCTGAGGAGACGGTTAGGGATGACGTCTGGGCCGGCAGCCTTGCTAGGGTTAACACTTTTACAGTGCCTTGCAAAAGTATTCATCCCCTTGGCATCTTCCCTATTTTGTTGCATTACAACCTGTAATCTAAATTTTTATTTGGATTTCATGTAATGGACATACACAAAATAGTCCAAATTGGTGAAGTGAAATGAAAAAAAGAACTTCAAAATATATATATTTTAAACGGAAAATTGGTGCGTGCATATGTTTTCACCCCCTTTGCTATGAAGCCCCTAAATAAGATCTGGTGCAAACAATTATCTTCAGAAGTTACAGAATTAGTTAAATAAAGTCCACCTGTGTGCAATCTAAGTGTCACATGATCTGTCACATAATCTCAGTATATATACACCTGTTCTGAAAGGCCCCAGAGTCTGCAACATCACTAAGCAAGGGGCACAATGAAGACCAAAGAGCTCTCCAAACAGGTCAGGGACAAAGTTGTGGAGAAGTACAGATCAGGGTTTGGTTATAAAAAAATATCATAAACTTTGAACATCATTAAATCCTTTATTAAAAATGGAAATAATATGGCATCACAACAAACCTACCAAGAGAGGGCTGCCCACCAAAACTCATGGACCAGGCAAGGAGGGCATTAATCAGAGGTAACAAAGAGACCAAATATAACCCTGAAGGAGCTGCAAAGCTACACAGCGGAGATTGGAGTATCTGTCAATAGGACCACTTTAAGCAGCACACTTCACAGAGCTGGGCTTTATGGAAGAGTGGCCAGAAAAAAGCCATTGCTTAAAGTAAAAAATAAGCAAACAAGTTTGGTGTTTGCCAAAAGGCATGTGGGAGACTCCCCAAACATATGGAAGAAGGTACTCTGGTCAGATGAGACAAAAATTTAGCTTTTTGGCCATCAAGCAAAACGCTATGTCTGGCGCAAACCCAACACCTCTCATCACCCTGAGAAAACCATCCCCACAGTGAAGCATGGTGGTGGCAGCATCATGCTGTGGGGATGTTTTTCATCAGCAGGGACTGGCAAACTGGTCAGAATTGAAGGAATGACGGATGGCGCTAAATACAGGGAAATTCTTGAAGGAAACATGTTTCAGTCCTCCAGAGATTTGAGACTGGGACAGAGGTTCACCTTCCAGCAGGACAATGACCTTAAGCATACTGTTAAAGCAACACTCAAGTGGTTTAAGGGGAAGCCCAGACCTCAATCCAATTGAAAATCTCCGGCACCGCGTTATCCTCAAAGCGTGCGAAGAATGTCACATGTAAACATGTGATCCAAACAATCAAGTTATATTTTGTATCTTAATAACACACAGAATGGTTACCAAATATTTTTTTGCAGAAACTTTAATTAAATCAGAATAATTAATGTATCCTTCTGCCACACAACATGTAACATAAACAAAGACAAAAGAGCTCAACACAAGATTAAAACACCCATAATAAATAAAAATATTTAATATCTTCATAAAATAAGACATTCTGGAAGCTCCAGCAATGTAAATTCCAGTATATTCTTTATATTGTAAATACTTTATGAACCCATGGTTTTCACAATGGATACATACTGTATTTGAATAATACATGAAGCATAGAGGAAAATAAAAACAATTTACACAAAAATATCAAATTGGTATAATGTTCAAGGTTCACTTTGTTTGTGGAACTGAGCAAGAGTAGCAATGTAACCAGATTAAAGCTTCAGCACAAAATCAATACAGTTCAGTAGTTGACAAATCAAAACATAAGACAAAGGTCCCTTTGATTAAATACATTCCAATTTGAAAGAATACAGCCCTCTACTGCACTTGTTTTATGATTATTAAACTGTAGTGGGGCTGAGAATCTAGCATCGGGTGCAGCAGCGAGACAGAGAAATCAATAACAAAGACAGAAAAAGACAAGTAACAAAAAACACACTGGAATTATAACATTTAATTTGACCGAGGTTCCTTCATTCAGTTTAAAATGCTGTTTGGGCTGAACCTTTCCCTCTCATCCTTTACAAGTGATTTGTACCTCACTCTGTTCAGCTACCCCATTAAAATTCCATGTGGTTTAGTGCAGATAGAATGCAAAATATTGAGTGGGACTGTTAAACTTGTAACATCAGGGCTTGTGTCAATGGAAAATTAGTCCTATTTTGGTCTGGGGACAGCCCTGGTTAATGATCACTCTTAATCATGTGCTCGCCCCAAATGACTACATCATTTTATTGGAAACAGCATTTAACCGCTGTCATCTCATCAAGACAGGACTGGCCACTTGTTGAGAATAGACTCATCTGTCCACATATGATTCAAATGAGACTGAAGGCACCCCAAACATATATACACTCCTAAACTGAAGTATCAGCACCTAAAACGTGTAGATAAAAATACACTTTGCTCAATCATTCTGTAACATACTATGCTGCACTCATTTAGCAACGATATAACATTTTTTTTAGGGAAATATCATCCACCAATCTGATATGCGTGTTTGGTAGGAACTAGAAATAAACTTGCAGAATAAACTGACCCCGAAAAAACCCATTGAATCAATTCAAGCCCCACAAAGTTAGTTACAGTGATGGCTGTCAGTTGTGGAAATGGTATTGGTTACAGTAGGTTGCAATAGTTAGTTCCAGTACAGTTGAATAGCAGCAATTCACAGTAGTATTTTCCATTGTGTTGACTTTGCTGACCATTTCCACATATTTAACTAATCATTGCTAAGTAAATGCAGAGTGGCAGTTGATAGATGTAGGTGGAATTTTGCTCCAGAAAACAATCATTAACTCTCAATAATCATCAATCAGTTTTTCAGCACCGTTCTCAGCCTGCTTGCCAGCACCCCCATCCTGTTCTTCACTTCCTCCTCCCTCCTCCTCTTCCTCTTCTTCTGTGAAGGAGCGTGACTGGCTGCCGTAGTTGATCATTGTGCGTGAGAGGTCCACCTCGATGGGGAAGACGTCAGCATCCTTCAGCACGGCGTAGCACTCGTCGTAGTAGCGCGACATGCCTGACACAAAACGCTGCAGCTGGAACACGATGTCCTGGACTGAAGGGAAGCAGGAAGGGGAAAGTGTGTTAACACGCACCCTACCTTTATACCACACTTTAGACAGATCTGGTATTTCCTAGCAGTGCAGATGTCAAAGAAAGGGTTGTTTACAATTAGTAGGCCATCTGTGCCGAGAATCGCTCAGCCTGATACATTAGTATATCGTGAAGCAGGGAGAGAGGGACTGATCATACATTGGATAAAATTTACCCACACTGGGCACAGATGTCAGTTCAACGTCTAGTTTTGATTTACATTTGATTGTTGAATTCAAGTTAGTTGAAACCTCAATCTAAAATAATTATTATAAAGTTGGGTGGGAAAAAAATACAACATTCCCTTGCGTTGATGATTTTGCAAATCCAATCAGTTTTCCACGTGGAAACAACGTTGATATACCCAGTTTTTGCCTAGTGGGAAGGCTTATATCCATTAGTAATGGGCAAACAGAGAGAGACTGTTTGGAGAGATACTCTGTCCACTTATTACAGGTAGCTGGACAGAGCGTTAATGGAGAGGATGATTCTCCTAGGTAGACAGACACAGAGAGAACAAACCATGTTTCTGGTCCAGTAGCTCAATCTTCTCCAGCACATCCTTTCTCATCTTGGCGAACCGAGCACGGGCCTCCTGTCGACACCGCAGCACAAGCCGGTACTCGTAGTTCCCGGTGCCGACGCGATACATAGGCTCTCCCATCGCCTAAGGAAACACACAGGTATATAAGAAAAACTAAATTAAACATGCTACATAGATCCACTTTGTTACTCAATGACATCAGTGTTTTTGTGTGGACTACAGGCATAGGAAGTAAGGTAAGGTACTCACAATGCAGCTGTACTCTTCATCGTCCATCTCCTTCACTTTCAGACAGTAAGACTGGAACACAAAATGGATTAACCTTTACGCCAATGACTAACACATTAGAAATAAACGCTTCGGTTCAGTTTAGACCCTGTTTTTAGTTGATCAATGTTGACATTTTGAATAAGGGGTCTGCTCTCACCAAGTACTCAAATTTGACATCCAGGTATTTGCGGATGGTGAGCTTGGTGTCTGGTATAGCCTTATGAAGGTAGGTGTTCAGGTCATGGAGCATCTACAAAACAGGAGACAGAGAGGAACATGATTAATTGATTCCCAATATATATATGGATCTGTGGGGATGTAAGTTATCTAATCTAGGTATATGCAGGAGTGAATGCAAGCTTGTTGGGGTGTTGGCATATGAATCCTGTTAATGGTTTGTGTATTGATTTGACTTTTTGTTAATGTCTTCTACTACTCACTGGCTTGATGGTCTTTAGCAGCTGGATACCGTACTTCTCCATGTTGCGATGGGCTTCAGCAAACTTCACAAAGGCCTCACTGGCTGCAGCCTGAGGCTCCCGTACCCCGATCACAGAGAACACATCCCCAAACGCTGAGGGTCGTCCAGGCAGAGGGAGAGAGTGGAACAATCAAACATCATCCAGTCTCATGGCATGCAACACATTACTGTAAATACAGACCTGTTCACTTTCAGTGTGAGGGAGCTTGAGTATGATCATAGTACATGGTTATATTGTGTCTAGATCTGTAGTTTAATATAATGTTTGTGTAGTTTCAAGGCGTGGTAACTCACCTCTGTGTGTCTGAGAGAGTTCAAAGAAGGCTCTGAGCAGTCTTTTCGTGTGCTCCATCAGGCCTGTAAAGAGACAAACAAGGACAGTGGTGCATGAAGAGGGGAGAACGTATGGAGAATGTCACACATAATAACATTAATCATTTAAAAAATACCTTTGTACAGCTCCGCTGTTTTCTCCAACTCCTCCAGTCTCTTCACCAGACCATCTGAAAAAGAAAGGGCCTAGTATGAGGACACTTACAGTAGTAGCATAGTGCCCCTCTCCGGTCCTCTCAGATGATATCAGTCATCATGAGATTGCACAGAGCTTATGAAGTGGCCGTGTCCGAATACCCATACTTGCATACTAGATAGCATCTGAAAAAAAGTTGTGACATATTTTAAATAGTACTCCGAATGAGTCATCTAATACGTGATTGCGTTGACTCCCGCCATTCGTTCATTTTGGTATTCTGCAAGATCAAATTCCCAAAATGAGTATATAGTTTAAGTATGTAGTACGCTAGTATAGTTATTCGGACAGGGCCAGTTTCTTAGGGGTGATGTCAACTAAATTGGCTTCAATTGACTGTAATTGGCTTCAAGTGTATGCAATGACAAAAGTAAAGTCAGAAATAATAGAAATCTATAACATGGCCAGACAGATGGACAGTGTGTTTTGTCCCAGTCTCACCATTGCAGAGTATGGCTCTGCTGAGCCCCAGAGCATCAGCTGTACCAGAGCTCATGTTCTCCACCAGGCGGTGCTTCACCTTCTTCAGCACTAAAACACACCAGATAACACACACCACAATGTAAAAACATACTATAATGGTAGCATCTGTCGGTCTGGTGAGTAAGAATGGTACTCTACCCATATATAGGAAACTGCCAACATAAAGGAAACACTTGAGTAAATGAGGGATACAATGTACTGTATATTGAAAGTAGGTGCTTCCACACAGTTGTGGAATTAGAGTCATGTATAAAAATGCTAGGCAGGCCCAGTTGCCCAATATTTTGGCTACCATGGCTAGAAAATATCTTAGTGACTTTGCAAGAGGGATGATTGTTGGGGCAAGTTTGACAAGAGCTTCAGTGACGAACACTGCTCAATTTGCTGATGTTTCACGATATGCCATGGACGTGCCAGTCACCCAATCTCAACCCCATTGAACACTTATGGGAGATTCTGGAGCAGCGCCTGAGACAGCCTTTTCCACCACCATCAACAAAAACAACAAATTATGGAATTTCTTGTGGAAGAATGGTGTCGCATCCCTCCAGTAGAGTTCCAGACACTTGTAGAATCTATGCCAAGGAATCTGTTCTAGCGGCTTGTGGTGGCCCAACGTCCTATTAAGACACTATGTTGGTGTTTCCTTTATTTTGTCAATTACCTGTATATTTTAGAGATGTATTCTGCGACTGTTACCTATGTCCAGTGACTTCCCCTGTTTGGGGTCAGCCTGCAGCTTGTTGTAGTGGATTGTTGCTTCTCCCTGCAAAGACAAGAGGAATGAATGGAAGAGATAAGACAGTCACTCAAACACCATCTCAGTATAATTAAAACCATGATGCAAATCTACAGACACTTCCCCCAGGGGTCATATTACTCTAACAAAAATATATAGCCTATGGAGTTCCCCCAGGCAATACAGTATTGATAGATCTACCTAACATTGGCTTTCTCCCCTGGTTAGTCTGGGGACTCGCGTTACAGGCAGGTTATAGTCAACCAGGTATTGACAAACAATCCATGTGTACAAAGTGTGTCTGCAACTAATTTCAACTGAAAATCATGAAGGACAAGACTGCACAATATAGCAGTCTTTAAGCCAAACAAAGGTGCTTCTGCAAGTGCAGGAACATAAGAATTACAGCTCCTCTGATAAAACTGCACAAAGTTTGCAAGTAATATCAATAAACACCACTGTGACAATTTAAACTCAGTGGGCATAGCATGCAAAAAAATGAAAGCGTCAGCGAAGCCTAAGGGCAACAATGGCACATACTAATCCTTTATACAGACAGTGGAGCATCTCTCCCCATCTCTCTAATCCTGAGCACAGACCATGGTGGGGTAGTCATTGAACTCGCATAGCTTCCTGTGTCATCACAATGGATTTAAAAACAACATTGCCACTCCACACTGGTGACGTGAGGGTCCAAACTCCTGGCTATCGTCCTGTTCTCACTAGCTCCGCTGAACGATCTGAGGTGTCTATATTATTTAACATCTAGTAGTGACCGCAGCCCTTTTCAGACTGACTGGTAATTTACTGCTAAAAAACACAGAATCCAGAATTAAGTACTGTTGCTTTGGACTTTATTTTTATCTACTGGTAAGTGTTAGTCTTGTTAGTCTTGTCAGTGTTGGTACATGATTTGGGTTGTGTGGCTAACAAAAAAATAACTATAGGAAATACACTAACTGGTTTGTAGTCTTTTGCAGTATCAAACCAAAATTGATTGAAAAGCTGATTCCAAGCCCTCTTATTGTACCTGGACAGCCTGAATCATCTTTGCCACCTCCACCTTTGTCTTGCCCTTCACAGGTTTGCCGTTCACTCCTGTGATCTCATCGCCAGCCGCCAGAGTCCCCTCCAGAGCAGCAGGGGTGTTGTCAAAGACCTGACAGAGATCCCAGTTACAGGTAAAGAATAGATCCAATAATGACAAAAACCAAGCCATAAGCCTTAAAACAAACTGCTTTAAGAAAGTTCAAGATAATGGTTTATACAATGCATCTATAATCTAATGTTTCTGATTTAGTTAACACTCTGGATACATAGCTACTGAACCAAACAACCGCTCTAATGGACTGAGGTACAGTATAGAGGTACATAATACCTGTACAATGTAGAGACAGGGACAGTACTGTGCCCCACCCCCAATGCTGATCCCTATCAGGTTCTGAGCATCCTTCTTCAGTGATATAGTCCCAGGGACTGTAGGGATCCCCCTGTTGAAGAATAATTGGAGATTATTTTTAATACATTGTCTGTCTAGTGTCTACAATATGATTTGGGAAAGCAAGCGCTGTCAAAGCCAATTAGATTAGATGTACAGTGCATTTGGAAAGTATTCAGACCCCTTCACTTTTTCCACATTTTGTTAAGTTACAGCCTTATTCTAAAATTGATTAAATTGTTTTTTCCCCTTCATCAATCTGCACACAATACCCCCATAATGGCAAAGCAAAGACCCTTTACTCAGTACTTTGATGAAGCACCTTTGGCAGCGATTACAGCCTCAAGTCTTCTTGGGTATGACGCTACAAGCTTGGCACACCTGTATTTGGGGAGTTTCTCCCATTATTTTCAGGTCTCTCAAGAGATGTTTGATCAGGTTCAAGTCCGGGCTCTGGCTGGGCCACTCAAGGACATTCAGAGACTTGTCCCGAAGCCACTCCTGCGTTGTCTTGGCTGTGTGCTTTGGGTCATTGTTGTCAAGGTGAACCTTCGCCCCAGTCTGAGGTCCTGAGCGCTCTGGAGCAGGTTTTCATCAAGGATCTCTCTGTACTTTGCACCGTTCATCTTTCCCTTGATCCTGACTAGTCTCTGAGTCCCTGCTACTGAAAAACATCCCCAAAGCATGATGCTGCCACCGTAGGGATGGTATTGGCCAGGTGATGAGCGGTGCCTGGTTCCCCCCTGATATGATGCTTGGCATTCAGGCCAAAGAGTTCAATCTTGGTTTCATCCGACTAGAGAATCTTGTTTCTCATGGTCAGATTCCTTTAGGTGCCTTTTGGCAAACTCCAAGCGGACTGTCTTGTGCCTTTTACTGGAGGAATGGCTTCAGTCAAGCCACTCTAGCATAAAAGCCTGATTGGTGGAGTGCTGCAGAGATGGTTGTCCTTCTGGAAGGTTCTCCCATCTCCACAGAGGAACTCTGGAGCTCTGTCAGCGTGACCGTTGGGTTCTTGGTCAGTTTGGCCAGGCGGCCAGCTCTAGGAAGAGTCTTAGTGGTTCCAAACTTCTTCCATATAAGAATGATGGAGGCAACTGTTGTTGGGGACCTTCAATGCTGCAGACATTTTTTGGTACCCTTCCCCAGATCTCTGTCTTGACACAATCCTGTCTCAAAGCACTACAGACCATTCCTTCAACCTCATGGCTTGGTTTTTGCTCAGCCATGCACTGTCAACTGTGGGACCTTATATAGACAAGTGTGTGCCTTTCCAAATGATGTCCAATCAATTGAATTTACCACAGGTGGACTCCAAACAAGTTGTAGAAACATCTCAAGGATGGTCAATGGAAACAGGATGTACCTGATCTCAATTTCATGTCTCATAACAAAGGGTCTGAATAGTTATGTAAATAAGGTATTTCTGTTATATATGCAAACATTTATATATATATATATATATATATATATATATATATATATATATATATATATAAAACCTATATATATATAAAACCTGTTTTCACATGTAGAACATGAAAAGGATGCAAATCATATTTACTTACAGTTTGTCCTCCTCCAACTCATAGTCCATGTCTGTGAACATTCCAGGACTGTTTATCCTGTATAATCTGGCTAAGAGGAAAACAAGAATGGCATTGATTAATCTTAGTCTATAAAGACATAAAAAAAATAAGTTAACTAGTTACGTCACACAAAATTCCATCCCAGGTTAAGGTTGCCAATGCTGACACAATGAGTGTAACAGAATATGTGGGCAACAAATATAACTAGAAAGCTTTATTTGTTGGCAAGAAATAGGAATTAGCTAGTCAGTTAATGATGAAGCCAACGGTAGATAGCTGAGCCTAGCTTGAACCAGTACCTGGGCGACGATGAATATGACGAGATCGTCGTCTTCACAAGCACAGCTAGTCGGTCCTGGTTCAAGACTAGCTAGGCTTTTATTTAACCAGGCAAGTCAGTTAAGAACAAGTTCTTATTTACAATGACGGCCTACCCCGGCCAAACCCTAACGACGCTGGGCCAATTGTGCGCCGCCCTATGGGACTCCCAATCACGGCCGGTTGTGATACAGCCTGGAATCGAACCAGAGTCTGTAGTGACGCCTTTAGCACAGCGATGCAGTGCCTTGGAACGCTGCGCCGTAGCTAGCCACTTCCCTAAAAAATTGTTAGCTTACTTGCTTGCTAGGCTACCCAATGGTGGCAGCTGTCAGCAGTATGTATATTGCAAATGAGCATGATAAAAAAGAAAGGTGGCCACTGGCCAGCTATTTACCTCCGACAGTTGATGACGCGCGTTGTTATCTTAACACAAACGTTTATCTCATGCCCCTGGGGAATGTTTCTTTAAATGTACATTTTATTTTAGATTATTTTGTATTTCTTCGGACCACTTCACGGGTTATTCATCTGTCAAAAAGAAGATTCTGTTTACTTGTCCTCGTCACTTCCGGGAATTTGGCGGAAACTGTCACTGATTCCTTTTTCCTCTTTCCCCATAGATATTTTTATTTATTAAACAGTAACATGCAAAACAGCGCTATCCTGAACCCTTGGGACGTCCCACCCTTACCTTATCCCTACCCTAACCATAATCCTTACCTAACCTTAACCCTTACCTTAACCATTTAATGTTTCTACTTCAATGGGGTAGGGAGGTCCCAAGAATTCCAGATAGCAAGGATCATACTGTTTTGGACTGGATTTCAATATTATATCATAAAATTCATGAACACGCTGTCATTTAAGATATGTATAAAATTGTATTTGTGGATTCGTCTACTTATTCTACCTGATGCCTTTTCTAAAAGATTTTCAATAGCGTTGTTGTGTGTTTTGCACTTGGAAGACCATTCAAAGACTAAAAGGTTGATAGGATAGGGACGTAGTCACACTTTCCCAGCACATATATCTGAATATACTGTTGATTCATAAAATCTATTCATTGTTGTATTTGTTAAGGGCAGATCATGCACTTTAACTGTCCAGTGTTTCCAGATTTCTAATAAATATGACCTATAATTAATTACAATATTAGTTAAATAGTTATTTCCTTCAATTGTTTTTATTATATTAAAAAGCAGCTTTTCTGTGTTTGAAACAACAGAATGCTGTGGGCGTATACCAGTCGTTTAAAATATTGATGACAAGTAAACGACTTAATGGCCAGCTCAGCCAATGAGCCAATGAGACGTCTGGGCCAAAAACGTGACATCACGTTATATGAGGAAATAGCAAGCGTTTTTGAAACGGTCTGTTTGAGATACAACTTTAAGGTGGGGTTTGAAGTGTGTTTTCTTCTGAAATGTATGCTTTGGCCACAAAATATGAGTAAAAGATGAGTTGATAACATTATTTGGGTATGAGTTAACACAACATGAGCTTTTAAAAGTGAGATTTTTCACTGGACAGTCATTTACTTTAAACACTGTCATTACAGCGCCACTAGTGGCTGTCAGCCAATCAGCATTCAGGGCTCAAACCACCCAGTTTATAATATACAGTGCAGCACTACACAGTTGATTACTGATCAGAGTGACTTTGATCAAATATCAGGCTTTTCAATGTGAGTAAAAGCATCAGTTTAGTAAGCAACTATCTTCACTGCCAGTCTGCCACCAAGCTTCTTCTCATAACCTAGTATCAGGGTGTGAGTGAGAGAATAATTTTTATTTATTTATTGAATCATCATTTAGCACGCCTCACTATTATGCTAATCAGTGAGTGACCTGTGTGAGGAGGGTTGCACACATAAAAGGATAGTTCAAACTTGCAACTAACATTCTACTCTCTGTATCTCAGGAAATAAGGGTATCTTGTCCGATCCCAGTCCGTCTTGCAACTCAAACCACATTCAGGGCCGCTTTCACCACCAGTGACAACATGGCAATGCCAATGGTAAGTCTCATTAACTTTCATGCATATGCTGATACTTTTATTCCACACAGTTACTTACTGAAGAGGCTGTGTTTATACAGGCAGCCCAAATCTTATCTTTTGTGAAAAAAGATCAGAATTGGGCTGCCTGTGTAAACGCAGCCATAGTGGCATACATGCTTACTGCACTCAGATATGTGTTGCTGAGTGAATTAATTTAAACGGTCAGGCCCTTGAGTCTTGATTATGTTTTGACAACATGGTAATTGTTGAAAAAGTAATCTATGCATGCACTGTACATTGTGATTCCAATGATTATTAAAAGTCAGTCATTAAATATTTTATAACCCAACATGACATATTAAAATACAAAATCACTTTTACCTTATGTTCAAAAGCACTCAATTTAATTATATGGTTCTTCATAGGAACTTGAGCTGAAGCATGTGGAGCTGAGAGCTGGAGACCAGTTCAAAGTACAGGGGAGGATTATGGATCAGGCTGAGAGGTATTTTATTTTATTTAACTAGGAAAGTCAGTTAAGAACAAATTCTTGTTTACAATGACGGCCTACCCCTGCCAAAACTGGATGATGCTGGGCCAATTGTGAGCCGCCCTATGGGACTCCCAATCACAGCCGGATGTGATGCAGCCTGGATTCGAACCAGGTACTGCAGTGACGCCTCTTGCACTGAGATGCAGTGTCTGCACCACTTGGGAGCTGCATTTAACTGTTTTTTGTGTTTATATCACACAGAGGGACCCATAAATTAATCTTATGCATAATAAAATTATTAACTACCAGTTTCACAAATTATTGCTCGAAAGAGGAGAGGACGGACCAGAGAATGGTTTTGTTTTGGTATACTGTATGCATGAAATCAATTAATGTTAGACAGACATGTATTAGGGTTTCTGGAATGACGTGATTTCCTATTTCCCATATCCAGGTTCCAGATCGACCTGGGCTGTGATGAAGATGATCTGGCACTGCACTTTAACCCACGCTTCAATGATGACACTGATGGTACTGTGCTCGTGTGCAACTCAAAGATTGCCGGCTGCTGGGGTGATGAGAAGAGAGAGATCCACAATCCACTCCAAAGGGGTTCTACATTCAAGGTGTGAAAATGGAGGTTGAAAATATGGAGGGAGGGGGGTTTGATCCTGACTATAAAAATGGAGAATCTTGGGCATAATGTTTCAGGTGTTCAATATAACAGAAACAATTAGGGCCTATGTCCATGTAATCTCCCGCTAGTACCATTTTAAGGAAACTAGCGCTAATGCTTAGTCCAGCTTGTTCGTTGCAATTGGCCATGTGGGTGTAAGGGGGAATGTGCTACAACACTAATGATGTAAACAAATGGGGTTTCTCCCTCTCAAGATTGTGCTGAAGCTGACGGGCGACACGTTTGAAGTGGAGATGCCTGATGGACAGGAGATCCAGTTCCCCAATCGTGAAGGCCTAGATGTCATTACCTACATTCGTATCAAAGGAGACCTCAAACTTACTTCTTTCAAAATCTACTAGACCCCAATATATGAGGGGTGATTTAGTTAGATCAATGGGTTAGGACAGGAGCAATGACATTCATCAAATCATTGTTCTAATATATGTATTAGTGAACTGTTGGACATATTAAATATGTATCTGGGTTGACCACAGTCTATCACTGTTTATCTTTTTTCCCATAGTATGGTATATTTGTTGCAATAATATTTACAATCGCACGTACACTAAACACAAGGGTAATATGAAAATGAGGTTATGGAACTATTTGCCCTGGAATTTTAGGTCATAATACCTTTCCAGATCTTCTTGAAATCGCCAAACAAACCACTTCCAGTATGGAAGTTCAGAGAGGTCTGGTGTGATGCTCCAATCAGCAAATCCTGGGCCAGCTTTTCAGTATTCTTTCAAAATATATGTATCCTCTGATTCATGGGATGGGTAAAACCGGCCATTTACTTGTTACTGAAGTTGTACAAAAATCTATCCAAAATTCTACTGTGTCTTTGAAGTGGCATCCATTGATTCGTTTAGGGCGATGAAAAGGGACATTGTGATCCTTCGGTTTGTGCCCTTCCATGGTGTTTGTGCAGATGGCTTTACAGAAGGGACACCTTACCCAGCAGCAATCACAAACATGTTCGATCAGAATCTCATCTGGCCTCTCCCTGAACTGCTTCATGCTCAGGAGTGACACATTTCTGAGGCTTCTGTTGATCTCCATGATTCTGTTGGCAAGACCTTCCCTTACCTCTTCTTCGAGGAAGTCAAAGTCGGTTATGTCACAGAAATCACTGAAATGATTTTCTGCAAATTTCAGCTCATCTTTTAGAGCACTGGAAAACTCTCTAAGCCACATGTTGGTGTCTCCATTCCTGTTTTTGATTGTCTTGTTGCTGTATGCACTGCATGGCTCACACACTGCTCTTTAACTTTTATGTTCCCTTCAATCAAGGCAAGGACTTTGGACCATTTTGTGAGCATATATTTCTCTACATTCTCTCTCATAGATTTCTCAAAGTGTTTCCTTGGGTTGTGAGTGTAGGTCATGAACTTGTCAAAATTCTCCTCCGCCAGTGATATCAGGATGTGTTTCTCCGTGTTAGACCTGTTTCCACTGAATGGAGGGTGACTTAATTGCATTTCTTCAGCCAAGTCAATGGCCGTCTGGTCATAGACCGCCTGTACAATCGATTATTTCAGTGTGTTGCAAATTCACTCAGCAAACACAGCTGCAGATGAGGAACCTTTGCAGTGTCTTTTGAAAATCTTGTTGTACTGTATTCTCTTCTGCTCCAGGTAAGTAAGGGCATCATTGTTGCTTCTGAATTTGTTATGGGAATCTGCTAACTTACTTCCTGCAAGCTCACATACATGAAGTGAAAGATCAATTGTAAATTCCTTTTTGAATGCATATTTTCTTATCTTAGATTCAAATTCCTTCATGCTTTCTTTGACATGAGTTGCTATTTCTTGCATGTAACTGTCATTGTCATTGAAACTTGTCTAAATTAGGGGTGAAAATAGCCAGTAGGCAATACGGTGCAGAATGAGTATCAGCAAAATAAATTATTATGAAATGATTATGGTGGATCAAACCTACTTTTTGAAGTGATTTGTTTGGCAATCAGATGAAAACATCACACAACACCCATGATATGTGAAACTGAGCCTGCACAGACTGTGAAAAATAACAGTAAACGGGATAAGATGTTTACATGCCACAGTATTCCGTCTAAGATTATCATATCCCAGGCATTTTATCCAGGTTTCTCATAAACGGGATACAAGCTTTTTGGGTTATTGTAAACGGGATATGATGTTCACATGCCTCAACTCAAAAACAGAATACTTAAGTATCCCGAATAATAACAGGATATTGGTGTGCACTAAAAACTGCTATGGTGAAAGCCCTTCTGAATAAAAATAATCTAGATTCTTCAGCTTTTAGCAATTTTTGGCCAATCTCCAACCTTCCATTCTTAAGCAGAGTTCTGGAGAAATTGGAGTTCAAACAGCTAAATAATTTTTTAAGTGCCAACTGTATTTAAAAAAAAAATCCAATGTGGTTATTGTGCCCAGCACAGAGACAGCCTTAGTTAAGGTAGTCAATTATTATAGAGCCAACACAGATGCCAAACAGCTCTCTGTCCTTGTACTCTTAGATTTAAGTGCTGCATTCGACACTGTTGACCATGATGTGCTTCTGGACAGACTGGAGAGGTGGGTTGGCCTCTCCGGTTCTAAATTGGTTTTAGACCTATTTAACCGGTCGAGAGTTTTTTGTGACCCTTGGTGAACATAACTCAGAGAAAATACATATCACATGTGGCGTTCCACAAGTTTCGAGTTTGGGTCCGGTACTGTTCAGTTTATATATGTTACCCCTTGGCAGCATTATCAGAAAGCACAGCATTGATTTTCACTGCTACGCAGACGATACACAACTTTACATTTCTGTGTCACCAGAGGATTTTAGCGCCATGGATAAATTATTAGACTGTATTAGTGATTTAAATACTTGGTTGGCTCATAACTTCCTCCAATTAAAGACCAAGGTACTTATTGTTGGAACCAAAGCACAGAGAGAGAATCTAGCCGCACATTTGAATTCACAGGCAATAAAGAAAAAACACCAGGTAAAAAATCTTGGTGTTATTTTCGATTCTGGACTACATTTTGAGTCACACATTAGGAATGTGACCAAAATAGCTTTTTACCACCTGAGGAACATTGCCAAGGTGTGGCCGTTTCTCTCTCAGGCTGATACAGAGAGACTCATCCATTCTTTTATTACAAGTAGGCTAGACTACTGTAATGCTCTCCTGTCTGGTCTACCCAAGAAAGCCCTTGGTCAACTGCAAAACATACAGAATGCTGCAGCACAGGTACTGACCAAGACCAGACAGAGAGCGCACATTACACCGGTTTAAAGGTCTCTGCACTGGCTGCCTGTGAGTTTTAGAATTCATTTTAAGATTCTTCTCTTGGTTTTTAAATCAATCCACGATTGTTCACCCCAATAGATGTCAGACATGCTTTTAAGTTATGTACCCAGTAGGTCCCTCAGGTCCTCTGGTACTGTCCTTTTAACTATCCCAAAGTCTAGGACCAAGAGGCATGGAGAGCCTCCCATAGAACCTGAGGGGGGCCGAAACTGTGGACATATTTCAAATAGATCTTAAAACATATATTTTTTAGCTTTGCTTTTCCTTAGGGTGCTTTTTAGTTGTTCAGTTTGTGTCATTATTTTGTTTTTTACCTTATGTTTGTTGTGTAGTAAATATTGCAGCTTTTATTTTTATAGTTTTTTCCTGTCAAGCACATTGCGTTTCATTCCATTTCTGAAATGTGCTGTACAAAGCTTGATTTGATTTGCATGTAAACGTGGTCAATGACAATCACCAAATGTCATTACACTTTTTGGTGTTTTGTAACAGATGTCTCTTTCCATGCATCAAATGGTGTGAGTGCACAGTGCACACAGTGCTCTCTGGAAAAAAATAGACCACCCCCTCGAATGTCACCGTATAATTCACACTCTGCCTTTTTTAATATGCGGCTGCTGCAACAAATGCATTGAGGACATACCTGATGCAGTTTTCTCCTCGCTTTGTGATCGGTCACCCCAATCTGTTTTCAGTTGCCTTTACCTGATCTCTACATCATACATTTATCCTGTGTAGCCGCATGGATCATTTTCAGACACCATGAGGTCTATCTGTTCAAGTAATGTTGAAATCTCGATTGGATCATTCATACTCTTTTTGCAGGTGAGATACCTATTTCTACACATTTCTATGAGATCCATCAGATCATTGTTGTCCTTTAGATCACCCAACCCAAAGTCTTGCTCATTCTTGTGGGTAAAGACGATTATTGTGAAGGCAAGGGCTCCCTCTCCAAGCATTCTTTCCAGCCACTCCACTCCCATTTTGAATTCATCAATATGCTGACCCAATGGTAGAAGTCAGAGAACAGTATTGATACCCTGCTTATGCACAAGTGGACATTTGTGATTCTCCTGGGTAAGTTCAGAACTCTGCAAGCCCAGCATGTTGATGACAGAGACACAACGACCGGAAAAATCACACATCCTGGGTGCTATCTGTGAGAGTTCTGCTGCTGGTAGATCATCTTGACCAAGAAGGAGATTTCCAGATTCAATCTCCATAGAATCAGTGCCACCAGTCAATGCAATTATCAGAACAGGTGTCACTGAAAAATTATTATAAGAACAATTAAATGTACATACTGTAAGTTAGCTGTAAATCACGTACAATGCTATGACATGATGGTTGACTAAAACAATCTCACCTGTCTTACTTGTAATTGTATGTTGCTCTGGATAAGAGCATCTACTAAATTACTAAAATGTAAATTTCTTACCACTTTCTGGGAAATTAGAAGATGTTATGATTTCTTTATTTTCTTCATCAGTCTTGCTTGTCTGTGCTGTGTTGACTCTCAATGTCTATGATGTAAAGGGCCTCAGGCTCCAACTGTAGAAATAGTTGCCGTGCTTTAACACAAAAGCTCTAACTACTGAGAGATGTTGGTCCAAATTGCCAAGTATTCTTGAAAGAGGTTTAACCTTACTTGTACAGGAAACACAATATCACTTATCTTGAACATTTCAATGACCCCCCAATTGTTTAACAATAGTATAAACACTGCTGTTGCAATATTTCTTACAGCTTTCTTGCTCACTGTGTCAACATTATCCACATTTCTTGAAATATGGGTGTCAGTAAAGTGATCCAGGTGAACCATGGTATCTTGATCTTGATGAGCCTAAGTGTCAGTAAAGTGATCCAGGTGAACCATGGTATCTTGATCTTGATGAGCCTAAGTGTCAGTAAAGTGATCCAGGTGAACCATGGTATCTTGATCTTGATGAGCCTAAGGAATTGTGCAAGTGGGGGTTAAACTTTCCTCACAACGATCCACCAAATCATCACTTTCGTTTTCAATGTCTGTTAGGTATAGACAGAGACAGGAGAGTTGTTTTTTGTTAGGATATTTCAAGATTTAATATTCACATGGTTCTATTTTAACAAATCTAACAATGGTAACTCTTAGTGCAATCACGCAGTGCTGTCAAATTGTGGGTGTGGCAGAAATATTTCAAATGCTGGCGGTGACGCAAAAGGGCAGGGTTTGGATGAATAAATACATTGTAAGTGTGACAAGAGCTTGACCACTCACAGGCCAATCAACGTTCTTCATGGCTTTATACTGCATGCGGTTGTCTCAAATTGTGTAGATTATTAACAGTCTTTGCATTATAATCAACTTATATTCGTCTGGAAGGCACGCAATATTGTGGATTGATACAATTATTAAATAGCATACAGTAACGAATAATAGCAACAATAAAATGCATCCAGTTTTGCTAAATATGCCATTTGCCATCCACAT
Organism: Salvelinus fontinalis; assembly: GCF_029448725.1. Taxonomy (NCBI): domain Eukaryota; kingdom Metazoa; phylum Chordata; class Actinopteri; order Salmoniformes; family Salmonidae; genus Salvelinus; species Salvelinus fontinalis. Next base: position 77,557,003 of record NC_074666.1, on the reverse strand, counting down.
TGTTCTAGTTGGCTTCAACATGTAGGTCTACATGTCTTTACACATCACAGTCGCACTTCTCCAGAAATAAAAAGGCTCTTACTAATTGTATTTCATGTGCGAGGCACGTTCTCAATAGGCAATATACTTTTGCCGTTGATATGACATTATAGGACTGAAACATTTAAATACATTTGAGGGAGCGTGGCTTTGCTATTTGGACGAGACGCGTTCTTTGAAAATGGGGATGGATATTTGAACACGCGAAATTAAGTATGCCGGTGGGTCGTTCCACTAAAAGTGCCATAACCCTTTGATATTTTAGGTAGAAATTGTGCACTAATATTGCATTTTATAAGCCGCTTATATTAAATTAAGTGCCCTTTCATATAGACCACATAGAGAATGCAATAAATCTGATAAAAAAAAAATATTAATAAAGATTTGCTAAAGTGCCAAAATTCTGCATTTTGACATGCACCCTCTGTGACTTCTAGGAAGATTTTAATCCACTTAACCCCAACATTTCTCAAAGTGTTCACCATAATTGTAAAGCCCTAGTTATTTTGTAGCTTTGACTAAGTCATTTCGGAATATAATTATTTATTTCACGTGATTAGTGATTAATTTACGTCCCTGTTACAGGAACTGAACTCTCATTTTAATATTATTAAATTATTCCTTTTTCAATATAATTTCTTTCAAAAGGAACATTGAAAATCATGGTCAAACCATAGTGTAAAAGCAGGTGAACTGGTTCTACTCTTTTTGGCAATTTTCTGGTGTTTTGTGGTCAAACTGAGCAGGTCGAGCATAACACGTCAACCCTTTACCCATTGATAGACAGGCTAGAATTGTTAACTAAAAAATATATACACTGCTCAAAAAAATAAAGGGAACGCTTAAACAACACAATGTAACTCCAAGTCAATCACACTTCTGTGAAATCAAACTGTCCACTTAGGAAGCAACACTGATTGACAATAAATTTCACATGCTGTTGTGCAAATGGAATAGACAAAAGGTGGAAATTATAGGCAATTAGCAAGACACCCCCCAAAACAGGAGTGATTCTGCAGGTGGTGACCACAGACCACTTCTCAGTTCCTATGCTTCCTGGCTGATGTTTTGGTCACTTTTGAATGCTGGCGGTGCTCTCACTCTAGTGGTAGCATGAGACGGAGTCTACAACCCACACAAGTGGCTCAGGTAGTGCAGTTCATCCAGGATGGCACATCAATGCGAACTGTGGCAAAAAGGTTTGCTGTGTCTGTCAGCGTAGTGTCTAGAGCATGCAGGCGCTACCAGGAGACAGGCCAGTACATCAGGAGACGTGGAGGAGGCCGTAGGAGGGCAACAACCCAGCAGCAGGACCGCTACCTCCGCCTTTGTGCAAGGAGGGGCACTGCCAGCGCCCTGCAAAATGACCTCCAGCAGGCCACACATGTGCATGTGTCAGCATATGGTCTCACAAGGGGTCTGAGGATCTCATCTCGGTACCTAATGGCAGTCAGGCTACCTCTGGCGAGCACATGGAGGGCTGTGCGGCCCCACAAAGAAATGCCACCCCACACCATGACTGACCCATCGCCAAACCGGTCATGCTGGAGGATGTTGCAGGCGGCAGAACGTTCTCCACGGCGTCTCCAGACTCTGTCACGTCTGTCACATGTGCTCATGTGCTCAGTGTGAACCTGCTTTCATCTGTGAAGAGCATAGGGCACCAGTGGCGAATTTGCCAATCTTGGTGTTCTCTGGCAAATGCCAAACGTCCTGCACGGTGTTGGGCTGTAAGCACAACCCCCAACTGTGGACCTCGGGCCCTCATACCACCCTCATGGAGTCTGTTTCTGACCGTTTGAGCAGACACATGCACATTTGTGGCCTGCTGGAGGTCATTTTGCAGGGCGCTGGCAGTGCACCTCCTTGCACAAAGGCGGAGGTAGCGGTCCTGCTGCTGGGTTGTTGCCCTCCTACGGCCTCCTCCACGTCTCCTGATGTACTGGCCTGTCTCCTGGTAGCGCATGCATGCTCTGGACACTACGCTGACAGACACAGCAAACCTTTTTGCCACAGTTCGCATTGATGTGCCATCCTGGATGAACTGCACTACCTGAGCCACTTGTGTGGGTTGTAGACTCCGTCTCATGCTACCACTAGAGTGAGAGCACCGCCAGCATTCAAAAGTGACCAAAACATCAGCCAGGAAGCATAGGAACTGAGAAGTGGTCTGTGGTCACCACCTGCAGAATCACTCCTGTTTTGGGGGGGTGTCTTGCTAATTGCCTATAATTTCCACCTTTTGTCTATTCCATTTGCACAACAGCATGTGAAATTTATTGTCAATCAGTGTTGCTTCCTAAGTGGACAGTTTGATTTCACAGAAGTGTGATTGACTTGGAGTTACATTGTGTTATTTAAGTGTTCCCTTTATTTTTTTGAGCAGTGTATATTAAGCTTGCATTCAATTGCCACTCCCTGTTACACACAACAAGCTTCCATTCCCCCTGTCACAACGAGATAACCTATTGAGACAGAAAAACTCGTTTCTTTATTAAGTTGAACATGTGCTTCTTATGACAATGTTAAAATTAGGTGAAATCAAAAGTTCCACCAATTCAGTGGCTTTTGAGTGTAACGGCGCAGGTACAGTGTGTGAATTGTGAATTATACAAAAGCATGCGGGCAAAAACCTCCAAAATATTTCAAGGCACTCTGATGAGTAGACCATTTTAAAACATTTTATTGATAGGCTGCTTGACTAATGCATGGCCAGGATTTAAATAAAATATGCACCGACGCAGATGAACCAGACTTTGTTGTAGTAGGATAGCCCATTGATGGCCTGATTTTGAATTAAAGGAAACGTAAAACAAGAAATTGTACAGGAAAATAACTTAAACGTTTCTAAATACTAGGGTCACCGGCATCATCGCATCTCTCGATCCATGATGGGCATATGGACACATGGCCTTGGAGGGGGTTTTACGCACATCCAAAATAATAACAGGAACTGGCTGAAATAATGTCCAATACATAGATAAAAAGGGAATGTCCGCTCACTGTTTTGCTGCTCACAAACATGGTTTTAATAAATCTTTGGTGATTAAGATCACTAAGATCATTAAGATCAAATCAAAAAATTTGCATGGGCATTGCGCCATGGCCACAGCTGACAAAATCAATGCTGTAATCATCTGCATTTGGGAAAAGAGGTAATTTGAGTGGTTCTCAAATGTCCCCACCTCCCAACCGTCCCACCCCAGCGCAAACGAGCTGATGTTAGACAGGTAAATTGCCAAACCTGGTGCAAAATGTGGAAAATGCCAGAGCGTCAGTTTTACAAGGCAAAATTACTAACTAACGCGTGTTTGACAATAATAGGACACCAGCAGTATGATCTCTATTATTGAATCTCTTGATTCTCTCCCTGTGAATACATTTTTAGTTACTTTTGACGTTGAATCGTTATACACGAATATTCCACACGAGGACGGTATTGAAACCATGGAACATTTTCTTCTGCAACGTGACCCTAATGAACTACCTTCCAGTGCATGTTTATAACATTTACTGAAATAGTACTCACACATGTTTATAAACTATTTAATGTTTATAAATTGTTTCTTTATTCAGATCAAGAGTACTGCTATGGGATCATCCATTGGCTCCTAACTATGCTAATTTGTTTGTGAAACAGTACAAAAATATATATATATTGCCTAACATTATTATATGGGAATGGTTCATTGATATTTGATGTTCTATGGAGGGTTGATGAAAAACAGCTCCAGGCATTCCATGCTTTTCTTAACTCTTGTTCTGATCACCTGAGATTTACTATGTGTCACGCCCTGACCGTAGAGATCCTTTTTATGTCTCTATTTTGGTTGGTCCGGGCGTGAGTTTGGGTGAGCATTCTATGTCTGGTGTTCTATGTTGTCTATTTCTTTGTGTTTGGCCATGTGTGGTTCTCAATCAGAGGCAGCTGTCTATCGTTGTCTCTGATTGAGAACCATATTTAGGTAGCCTGTTTTCCCACTTTGAGTTGTGGGTGATTATTTTCTGGTTAGTGTTTGTTGCATCTGTCAGAACTGTTTGTTGGTCGTTTTGTTGGTTTTTGTTCGTGTATTCATCTTGATAAAAAGTAATTATGGATACGTACCACGCTGCACTTTGGTCCTCCTCTCTTTCTCCAGACGATAAACGTTACACTATGCAGTCTGGCACACGTCAAATCCGTTTCCTTGATTTTCTTTTTTTGTGTGAGGATAAGGTTCTATACTCTGATCTATACAGGAAACCTACTGATCGTAACAGTTTGTTGGGGGCTGATAGCTGTTACCTGCTTCCCTTGAAAAAGTGTTCCCTACAGCCAATTCTTTCGAATCAAAAGAATTTGCAAAAAACAATCAGATTTCGACAGAAATATGGCTGAGATGCAAAGTAAATTCAAGGAGAGCGGGTACAAAAATGGTCAGATTAAAAAGAAAAGAAAAAAATAAGCATTCTTACTACCTGCTATTCAAAGTGAGGTGGCGGGTAGCCTAGTGGTTAGCGCGTTGGACTTGTAACCGAAAGGTGACAAGATTGAGTCCTGAACTGACAAGGTAAAAATCTGTCATTCTGCCCCTGAACAAGGCATTTAACCCACTGTTCCTAGGCCGTCATTGAAAATAAGAATTTGTTCATAACTGACTTGCCTAGTTAAATAAAGGTTAAAATAAAGAGCTCTGAACAAATTAAGGGACTTTGTTTGCAAACATTGGCACATTCTGAGATCGGTAATGTGTTTTCTGACATATTCTCACGGGGCAGAAATCTCAAAGCACAATTGTTAAACTCTGATTTACCACCCCAAAATACCCCTGCACAACGCCTCTACCGGATGGAAACTACAAGTGAAATGGCTGCGCTCAATGCAATGGCACTTACAAACTTAGATCCTTCAAACACACCCAAACAGTGAAACAAATCTCAATCAAAGGTGTTACCACAGTAGGTTAGGACATCTAATCCTTTATTGGAGTGGTAGGGAAACATAACTCATTAATTGTGTAATGCAGTATAAATTTGACAATCATTTAAAAGTTATATACAATTGAAGTCGGAAGTTTACATACACTTAGGTTGGAGTCATTAAACCCGTTTTTTCAATCACTCCACACATTTCTTGTTAACAAACTATAGTTTTGGCAAGTAGGATAGGACATCTACTTTGTGCATGACACAAGTAATTTTTCCAACAACAAAAGACAGATTATTTCATTTATAACTCACTGTATCACAATTCCAGTGGGTCAGAAGTTTACATACACTAAGTTGACTGTGCCTTTAAACAGCCTGGAAATTTCCAGAAAATTCTGTCTTGGCTTTAGAAGCTTCTGATAGGCTAATTGACATAATTTGAGTCAATTGGAGGTGTACCTGTGGATGTATTTCAAAGCCTACCTTCAAACTCAGTGCCTCTTTGCTTGACATTCTGGGAAAATCTAAAGAAATCCGTCAAGACCTCAGAAAATAAATTGTAGACCTCCACAAGTCTGATTCAGCCTTGGGAGCAATTTCCAAATGCCTGAAGGTACCACGTTCATCTGTTCAAACAATAGTACGCAAGTATAAACACCATGGGACCACGCAGCCGTCATACCACTCAGGAAGGAGACGTGTTTTGTCTCCTAGAGATTAACGTACTTTGGTGCGAAAAGTGCAAATCAATCCCATAACAACAGCAAAGGACCTTGAGAAAATGCTGGAGGAAACAGGTACAAAAGTATCTATATCCACAGTTCAACAAGTCCTATATTGACATAACTTGAAAGGCCACTCAGCAAGGAAGAAGCCACTGCCCCAAAACCACCATAAAAAAGCCAGACTACGGTTTACAACTGCACATGGGGACAAAGATCGTACTTTTTGGAGAAATGTCCTCTGGTATGATGAAACAAAAATAGAAATGTTTGTCCATAATGACCATTGTTATGTTTGGAGGAAATAGGGGGAAGCTTGCAAGCCAAAGAACACCATCCCAACCTTGAAGCACTGGGGTGGCAGCATCATGTTATAAAGCTTGGTCGCGCCTCCCGGGTGGCGCAGTGGTCTAGAGCACTGCATCGCAGTGCTAACTGCGCCACCAGAGTCTCTGGGTTCGCCCCCAGGCTCTGTCGCAGCCGGCCGCGACCGGGAGGTCCGTGGGGCGACGCACAATTGGGCTAGCGTCGTCCGGGTAAGGGAGGGTTTGGCCGGTAGGGATTTCCTTGTCTCATCGCGCTCCAGCGACTCCTGTGGCGGGCTGGGCGCAGTGCGTGCTAACCAAGGGGGCCAGGTGCACGGTGTTTCCTCCGACACATTGGTGCGGCTGGCTTCCGGGTTGGAGGCGCGCTGTGTTAAAGAAGCAGTGCGGCTTGGTTGGGTTGTGCTTCGGAGGACGCATGACTTTCGACCTTCGTCTCTCCCGAGCCCGTATGGGAGTTGTAGTGATGAGACAAGATAGTAATTACTAGCGATTGGATACCACGAAAATTGGGGAGAAAAGGGGATAAAATTTAAATAAAATAAAATAAAAAAATAAATAAAAAAATAAAGCTTGGTCGCAAATGGGGTCTTCCAAATGGACAATGACCGCAAGCATACATCCAAATTTGTGGCAAAATGGCTTAAGGACAACAAGTCAAGATATTGGAGTGGCCATCACAAAGCCCTGACCTCAATCCCATAGAAAAATTGTGGGCAGAACTGAAAAAGCCTGTGCGGGCAAGGAGGCCTACAAACCTGACTCAGTTACACCAGTTCTGTCAGGAGGAATGGGCCAAAATTCACCCAACTTATTGTGGGAAGCTTGTGGAAGGCTACCTGAAACGTTTGACCTTAGTTAAACAATTTAAAGGCAATGCTACCAAATACTAATTGAGTGTATGTAAACCTCTGACCCACTGGGAATGGGATGAAAGAAATAAAAGCTGAAATAAATCATTCTCTCTACTATTATTCGGACATTTCACATTCTTAAAATAAAGTGGTGATCCTAACTGACCTAAGACAGGGAATTTTTTACAAGGATTAAATGTCAGGAATTGTGAAAAACTGAGTTTAAATGTATTTGGCTAAGGTGTATGTAAGCATCCGACTTCAACTGTAGCCCTTTGAGAATGCATTCCCCCACCCTATCACATGATGAAGACAGAGTTTGTTCTGAATGACTCACCTTTATAAAGCAGGTTTACAAGGATAATGAGTTTCGTTTGCTCCGAGAAATTGTATAGCATTGTGTGTGTGTGGCTGTGGTGGGTAGATGTAAAAGTGCATTTGTGTTTATACATGTGCTTGTCTGTGAATGCTTTTGTGGAATGTCATCTTACTTGCACCAAGATAACCTCAGGTGTGTGTGTGCAGGAAGTAGTTGACAGAGAGAGAGGAAGAGATGCCGTGTCTCTGCTCTGAGTCCTCATTCTTTGTCATTGGGATCTCAAAAAGTGGAATTTGAGTGTTTAGCTTCTACATCTGAATGAAGGGACAATATAGTATTGCCTTCTTTGTATGTCTAATGTAGTTTTTAGTACAAATTATGATGTTAATCTTGTAAATCTGTTCCCAGGTATTCCCTTGAATAAGTAGAGAGACACGTGATAGTGTCTCAATGTATGGTATGAAATGATAATGTTATTTCCAAATACAATATCTGTCTGGTCTTACTTGTGGTCAATTTGCAGTGTACAAATTATTATCATTATGTTCCGGCCCCCTATTCACTCAGAAATAAATTGTCCCACGGCTGAATCAAGTTACCTCTGGTCTACAGTGAATATCCATTCCTGGTTGAAAATCACTGTTGCTTGTTTCTGTATATTTTCTTTATCCACTCAATGTGTCAAAAAGGACAGAACCATGCTTATTAAAAAACTGTAAGAATATGACTGCTACGACAGCTACTGGTAAATGGATGAAATTATACAGTCATATTTTATTCCGTATACATACTGTATTCATTGTGACATCACATACAAGTCTGTACTGGTCATTTTAAGTAGAGTGCCTGTAGTCTTATGAACATAGCTAATATTCAACTTAATTTGATTACCTTCATGTATGACAATGCATTTTTTTCCTTGTTATTTAAAAAAAGTATACTCACATGTATGAACATAACACTGAGAACAAACATACTTGGAAAAAGTACTTGACAATAACTATCACTGTAAGGCAGCTATAGGTTTAAACGATTATGGGGCTGTGTAACCCAAATTAGTTTGATACATTTTACAGGACACACCCTTCATTTCAACTTTAGCATGCAGTGCAATCTCAGATATTATTCCAGATATTAGTGAGAAAAGCTTTATTCCTTTCAAACTTTTCTCAGGAAATGATAAATGATGAAACTGGCTTTGTGTTAGGTCTAACTGAAAGTAAAAACTGTGACCATGGAACACTGAATAAAAAACATAGATGATTTTGTCACTGAAGATATGTCAATTTAGGTCAGGTGGATAGAAGCAAAATCAAACAAAACAAAATGTATTGTCCCTTTAGTATCCACATACTGTGACAAATAGTTTTGCAGATAGTCATGTTTTATCCTTTATCCTATTTTAATCCTTTTCACAGAAGGAGTGTGTCATTAGGCTGGAAATCCTACCTTTGTCTTCTAAAAATAAAACATATTGTGTTCCTTACTTCTGTGAATGACCACTATGAGTGCTTTTGACAGACAGCCTTGGCTCATGATCCCTGTGTCCTTCCTTCTGGTTGTTGTACGGTATCTTGTGTGACTGTTGTACTGCAGCTGCTATAGCACAGAATTGCGCAATATCAAGAGATTGATCCATCCCAGAATGTAATGACAGTTTAATGGGATCTGCTTAGTATAAGGTATATTTCTTATGAAGATATAATGAAACCTGTCATGTTTTAAAGGTTGTTTTTTATATGTACCCTGTCCAATGTTGCTGTCAGATCATGTCTGAGAAACTCTACACAAGCTTCTCTAGAACTGAACAAGAGACAGTATTGATCCAGTTGTTAGATGGTAGACAAGAGAGCTCTTATCGTTATGAGGAGGAGCTTTCCAATTCAAATCATTCATGTAAAAGGTTTATAGAAAAACATGGATCCCTCTGAAGGTCTTGAGTGCAAGGATTCAGAACCAATATCACCCAGTAAGTAGTCTAATGATCAAAAGGGTTCTTCTCCTCACAAGGATAGACATTTGGTAAATGTTTCAGACTTTGATCTCCTCTTCCTCAGGGAAGGCGTAAGGGGCTTTAGGCTGGCTGAGGGGTGAGGAGGAGGAGGAGGCAGAATCGCTGCGATGACTCCTGGAGAAGGAGCCTCCCCCGTAGTGACGCGCCAGCACGTCAGCTGCCCTCTGGAACCTCTCAGCTTCCATAACTGGTTCTACCTGTGTAGGAGACCCCATAGATGCGTCTGGCGTCTTAAGAGACCTCTCATCCTCCTCCTCTCCCTCTGCCCACTCTGAGCTGCAAGAGCGCCCCCTGTTGTTCACATTCATTTTGAGCGGAGTGCTTGACATGGAAGGGTTTGATGAGCTTAGCATGGGGCTCTGAACAGCCAGCTCAAACACAGAGCTCTGCTCCTCCTCTTCCTCCTCTTCCTCCTCTTCCCCCAACTCCCAGTTGTGATTGGGCATAGTGAGGCAACTGGGGCTGTCAATCATGCCCAGAACCTCACTCATGAGGGAGGGGCCAAGGTCCACTGTGAAAGAGGTGAAGGAGTCGGAGCGCGTTAGCGCGAAGCCGTCGTTTTCTGGGAGCGAGCCACAGCTAAAGTTCTGAGCGAACAGTCCGGTGCCGTCCTGCAGCTGTTTATCAAGGCGGGAGTGGCGGGGTAGTGTGATGAAACCAGACTGCAGACCTGCAGACAGGAAGGAGACAAACATATTAAAATGTAAAACATTTTTAGAACAGTTCATGCCTTGAAAAAGTATACAGTATAATATCAAATTACTTTCATTAGACAGAGAAACCAACTTTCAAAGAAGTGCATTGAAAATAATGTCAGGGAGCCTTGCAGTTTGCCACATTGGCCAGAGGGTGACAGTATAAAACAAGCAAGGTGTTTAGTGTTTTCAGAGCACCAGCCCAACCCACACACATTCCACAGTGCCATGACTTCACTGGTTCCTGGTTCTGAATGCTCCCTGGGGCGGGGGGGGGGGGGGGGGGGCTTGGTTTTATGCACAGTGGACAGTTCTCAGCCGCTACTGAAAGAGAAGTGGGAGGAGGACCCAGAAAGACATATAAAGAGGATAACAAGAGTGGGAAAGAGAAAGGAACTTAAAGTTTTTCAAAAGTTGATGATGTGGAGAGTAGAAAAGGAATGAGAGGAAAATGGGACAGGAGAGGAAAGAAAGAAGAGCTAAAGAAATGACCAGAATATACAAATGAACATGTACATCACAGATCCCCCAGATCATCTTGCTCTCTGTGCCCTCTGTTGGTTCTCTTTATTTGGGTACATTCCATCTGAGTTGGGTAACTATTCCAGTGGCTGGGGGGAATTCCAGACATCCCACATACCGTTCTAAAAACCCCTACCCCTGAACCCACACACACAGTTTTGCTGTACCAGCAGTGATTTAAAAGGGAGATGATGAGTGTTGGGTTTATGCGGTTTATGCGGCAACCTGTGTGTGTGTGTGTGTGTGTGTGTGTGTGTGTGTGTGTGTGTGTGTGTGTGTGTGTGTGTGCGCGCGCGTGTGTGTGTGTGTGTGTGTGTGTGTGTGTGTGTGTGTGTGTGTGTGTGTGTGTGTTTGCAATATGTGCTTTTTCCCATTACAGATGTTCTTACCGTAGCTGTAGAGAGAGGCATCTGGGGAGCTCACTGAGCTGGGGAACAGCACCCTCTGGTAGCCGTTGGGCATGTCAATGTTCAGCTGGGGCAGTGAGATGGCGTTCTTGATGATGGGTGAGACAGGAGGCGGTGGGGGTGAAAGGTCACGGGAACCGATCCTGGCACGGGGCACAGGGGACCGGCGTACATGCCTCAGGGTACGGGAGAAGAAGCGGGTGGTCTTTGTGCTGCTGGTGGGTGAATCGGGGCTCACTGGTTCCCCTTTGCCCCCATGATTGCTAAGGAAGGAGGTGTCTCCGAACACATCGCCACCACGGCCCACGTGCATGGTGTGGCGAAAATCTGGTAGCGGTGGGCTGATCATGTCCACGGAGAGTTCGCTCTTAAAGCGCCTCTTCCCCTGAGAGCCTGACACTAGGCCTTTAATCCCTGGCAGTTTTCCCAGACTCATGGTAGCAGAGATGAATACCCTTTAAATATAATTAATCAGGGGGATAAAAAATTCAGTAAGAAATCAGTCAACTTTTCCAATGTAAAATGAGTGTTAAAAGACACTTAAACAACTTTCTGGATCCTTAAAAAAAATAAAAACACAAATTGTGTGCTGAGAATGTGTGTAGAATACATTCTCCACACGGCAGCAAGTGCCAGCTATTCATCGAGCGTAAGCCTGCAGCTTGGCTTTAGGAAGTCCCACTGAAGTTTTCAGCTGAATGATGGTTATCTATTGGAGTCAGTCAACATTCAAAGATTTCTCTCTCAGGGCCAATTCTGTGCTTTAGAATGACTCCAGACTCAAAGAAATCCTGTCCTCCTTCCCAGCAGCTTTCAGTCATGAGGAATAAAAAGAGGAGGAATGACACATCCCGGGGATTCTGGAATAACCACAGCCTACGTGGCCTGAGAGCTTGGGATCCACCAGGCTTTTTCCAGACAGTGGGTTTTTGAATGTCAGTTCAGAAAATATATCCAGTTGCGGCTCCAAATTTATACTGACAGTGAAGGATAACTCATCCAGTATTTGTGCAGTGAAAGAGTGAGAGAATACCAAGAGATGCTCATATTCTGTCCATCAGACAAAATACATTTCACTCTTTGTGGATTGGAGTAGTGCCTGACTGTTATTTTGAACTTGTGTTTCTGCTTGTGAACACTAACAATATAACTATGATGCTCTCTCTGTTGGCAAGCTCATACCTGTGAACGTTTCTAGAGCTAAATCAATCTTAGATGTGCACAACAATTTCTATAATTAGGTCACTTAAATGCACCTTTCCCTTCAGCAACACAAATATACAGGTCCTTAAACTTCCCTCTCAAAGTTAAGCAATGAGGCGTTACAAAAAAATGTTATTGCTCTTCTCTTTTTAGGATCAGTCCAAACTGAAGTCTATACCTACCTCCTTTAAAATGAGCACCAATGTCTTCTGTCAAGGCTGGACAGCCAGCAGTGTTACCTAGAGACCCCTTTCTGTGAAAACCATCCAAGGTCTTGTTAACAAACAGTTAACGAACATCCCACCCGTCTAGACACTAATCACCTTGCCAGAGGTTTACGAGATCCTCGTAAAATGAGAAGAAATATTTATGTTTTCTGTAAACCTAGTTAAAATTCCTTCTCGACTTGGCACAGTACAGTAGATAGGAGTCAGGCTGTGTGCTCTGTCCAATAAACATGTTGGAGATTATAAATAACTTGTTAAGGAACTGTAATGGGATTATGTCAGCTTTAAAGCACCCTTTATTACCACTTCACTCTCACCCAGTGCTTTCTCTTCTTACCGCGACAGGCTTCAACACCTAGACAACACCAAGACAACAACTCTCACCAACCAGGTCACTTTAGATATGGCTTATTGAGGAGTGACTCAATAGGCTGACACCTTTGATTGTCATCTAATAATCTTCTCTCATGCACCTACACACATGAACACACTGCACTCAAATACCAAAGCACACACTTGATACTTAGTCACTTAACTGACAACTCAGGTCCTTCCAGTTAATGATGGAGGTTTCTAGGCTGCCGCAGGTTTCCTCAATCAAGTCCTTCTTCCCTTCAGATACAGTAAGTGTTTCCAGAAACTAATTTGTAATCCTGCTTTGAAAGCAACCTCACCTTATACTCCCCTGTAATCAACAACTAAAATATCTCCAACCTGTCACTCACTAGCCACTCAGTCGTTTTAGTATTCCCTCATAGAAGTTTGATCTTGAATGTACCGTCCACAGGAGTGTCAGCTTTCAGTCCCTCTGAGACCCAGCAGAAAGAGCATGGGGTCCGTTCACACATGTCGTCTCCACTAAAGCGCTTTATCTGCGTGTGGCACCACACAGTCCATGAGACATCCTGTCACTTCGCTCCCCTCTCACCAGGACTGTTGTCCTCTTTTATCCTTTGTTGTACAGTTCAGCAAATTTACCACAGGACCGGAACACCAGGCATTTAGGGACAATGAAACACCATACAAAAGGGATAATGCTTTAAAAAAAAAGACAATACACTAAAGTGCAGTAATCCGTGCGACTGTTTTGTCTGCGTCTTGGAAGAAAAGGAGCTCCTCTGGGATTGGCTGTGTCCTGGATTAGTTTCTAATCCCTCTCTCCATTCCTCCCTCTCCTCTCTTGTTCTCTGCCTCCCACAATCCAGATAGTGTTTTGAGATACAGGTAAGTGGCTCCTCTCTCTTTCTTCATTCAGACCACGTCAGGGCTGCCTGGAGAAGACTTCACGGAGAGTTACAGAGTTAGAGAAAAGGCAACCATTAATAGGACTCACATAAATGGGGTCACATAAATGTGTCCGGTTGCTGAACATCTAGATTGACTTATTTTGGGAATGTTTCTTTTCACTCAGTTTTGGCTCATGAGTCACTTCTTACGGCCAACAGGTCATAAAATGTATTTCTTTTGGTATGTGAGTTGTTTTCCAAAATAAGAGAGCACTACAACACATTTTAGAGAGCTTTGCATGTCATTGCCAGACTCCAAATGCAATATATCCATTTCAACAAGACCACTTCTCACAGAGGTCTTTACAGCAGGGTTCCCCAACTTGCGGTCCGCTGGTCAGGTGATTTTATTCGTCCTCCCGTTTTCTGAGCAAAACAAAAGCATAAAATACTGTAAAAACACCAGAAAATCAGCTCCAAATGATTTTGGAAATCTGTTCCAAAGTATTCCCATGCACAATAGAGAGATGTGTGATTTAATAAAAATGTAATGTGATTATGTTTTGGTCAAACATGATAGTTTTTCAGGCTTCTTGTGGTCAATTTGCAGTCTACAAATTATTTGTAATTATGTTCCGGCCCCCTGACCATCAGCTCGAGAAAAAAAGTCAGTCCGCGGCTGAATCTAGTTGATGATCCCTGCTTCATAGAATCTTAATTGTTTAATTGTCAGGTTTGTCTCAAACCCTCTTAACTAAACTGACACCCTAGGAAGAATGCGGAATGACGTACTTCTGTATTCTAGAGTTACAATGTACCTCTAATTTTACACCACTAACTGTATTTAAGGCACTTCAGGGCTGTGTAGGTACAAGGAAGCCATGTTTATGTAGGCCCACTCTAGTCTGCCATGTTGGTCCTGCATGCTGAGGAAGTGAACATCTAACTTAGCCCCATGTGGCTTTGGCTGACTGCTCCACAGCGTCTCTGAGGATTAGTGTCATGGCCTGTCAGTGTGACGTGGTGTCTCATTTGGAGTACAGTGGTTAGAGTAGAGGTACCTGTGGCTGCTGCTACTCGGGCTTAGGATAGTGGGGGAAGGAAAGGGGGAAGGAGGACTGAGGGTGTTTGTCGTTGGCGCCTGTACTGTTTCGTCTTCTCATTAACGATTAGCTGCAATTCAATTAAGAGGCTGATTAGTCGTCTGCGACGGTAGCGTGCGAGTGGCAGGGAGGAGGGACGGTCGATGCTGGCTGGTTGCCTGTTGCGTCAAAACCAATCTGTTGAAAAGGATGCCTGTCCCTGGCTAGTTGCCACTCCTATCGTTTACAGTGGGTGTCTCTGTCTCTTATAGCACCTCTACAAGCTCTCCTAATTTCACACTAAATGGCTCCCTCCTTCTCCTACCCTGACATTTTACACGGTCCCATCTCTCCCTCTCTTTTTCAGTATTTCCACAACTTTCTGTGAGCTTTTAGATGCCTCTGTGCTCATAAACCCTATACTGCAGATCAGGAATCCACTGCAGGCTCTGTATACAGTACATGGACTGGTTAACGACGCACAGGGAGATACATGGCTCTGCTAAACATTATATTTATTATTTAATTGTCCCGGCACACATCCGTAAACAAGATGAGTTATGCCGCAAGGCTGGCGAGGGCAGCCTGTCTGATTATATCTAAACTATGGAGGGGGAGAGGGAGGGAGGGAGACATGGCGATCTGAAACTGTAATGGGACCAGTGTGTGAGGGGAAGACAGCCTTCATTATGGCAGTCAAATAAAGGACCTAAAGCTCTGAATGGAAACACTTTTAATCTCCCTTTCTTGTCAATTTTTTCATTCTCTGTCTCCCTTTACTCTTTTTTCTCTCTCGTCACTTGCCTCTCTCTCTCTCTCTCTCTCTCTCTCTCTTTCTTTCTTTCTTTCTTTCTTTCTTTTCTTCTTTCCACTCTCTGTGTCCTGCTTGCCCAGTAAATGGGTTTAAGTCTTCAGAGGAACAGCTGGTACCACAAAGCCCGCAAATTGCAGAACTGAGCTCTGCACTGGGACGGTTCTGCCACAGTGGGTCAGCTCTGAGGCTGCTTCCACTGGAGAATCCTGGTCCCTTTCAACCGCACCCGTGGGTTTTCACCCCCCCAAGATTTATGAAGAAAAATAAATAATTGATTGACATAAAAAGGAGGAAATTAGCTCCAAGTGATTTTAATTTTGGAAATCTGTTTGCAGGTATTCCCACACATTATAGAGAGACACGTGATCATATAAGCAACGTTGTAAGCAACGTTTGAAATGATTTTGTTTTATTCTAAAAATATACATCTGCTCAAGAAAATATCGTCCCACAGCAGAATCTAGTTGATGATCCCTGCTTTAGAGCATTGCACCACCAGGCTGTGGGTTAAGACGCATTACTCCAAATACTGTCACTTAGTTTACGAGGATCTACTTTTGCGACGTGGCTATAGAAGGTCTGCCAGGACCCCTAGTGGTGTGGTGACTGTGTGTGTTTGTTTGTGTGTGTGTGTGTGTGTGTGTGTGTGTGTGTGTGTGTGTGTGTGTGTGTGTGTGTGTGTGTGTGTGTGTGTGTGTGTGTGTGTGTGTGTGTGTGTGTGTGTGTGTGTGTGTGTGTGTGTGTGTGTGTGTGTGTGTGTGTGTGTGTGTGTGTGTGTGTATAGTCCTCCCTCCCCATAATTCCCTTGATGCAGTAGATTGCAACATTTCAACACTGCATTGTCTAATGCTCAAATAAATCTCCAAAGATGTTCATTTCCCAACACTTTCTCTCGTCATTAACCAGTGTCTTCTTGACAATATGTTAACACAACAGAGGGGCAATAAGTCAGAACAACAGTGGAGTGTAAATACATCCCTATCCCATTTCAATTAGCATGTTAGACCACCAGACCAGAGTGTTTGCTCTCTAAACTTTCACATAGCAAATATAAGTAGAGGCCATTTACAGAAATACCATCAGAAATGTCGCTATAAGGGAACCTCTTATGATGAGTGTTTTGCTGTTGCTCCCTTCTTGCTGCTCTCAGATCAGTTATTAGCAGAGTGATTGTGTGAGGTAAGCCTCACTATTCACTGGCCTGTGATGCTAGCATCTCAGTACAGTTGTGCCATGACACACCAGCAGTAGCCAATTGATTTCACTGTTTCGAAGTATTGGGTTTCTTGAGGTCCAATTGAAAGCCGCAGAGATTTTAAGACACCTGTTTGTGAAATAATTAACCCCTGTAGAATTTATATGAGAGAGCATTGAGTTAGAATTACATATTCAAAGCGTTACAGGACAATGAATTAGGCTTTTGGTTACTCTTGTTCTATTTACACATCATGCTGAATACTGGCAGTGGGTAGTCATTTCCTGATGTAGGGGTGCACACATTCAGAGGAAATCAATCAATGTTAATCAACTTGGACCTCATTTTGTAAGTTAACCCTGATTTACAGTTTCTTCAACATGTACATGCAGCCAAGATGAGTGGTCTGGTTTTAGGTTCATTCTACAGTATGCACCTGGGGATGTTGAGAATGTATGTAAGGGGCCAGAAATTGGATTTGAGAAAGAAAATATCAAAACACAAACACAACTTTATCTCCCGCAGAGATTGGATTTCCAGAGCTTCCCTTGTTGGTGACACACACGCGCACACAAACACTCACAATGAAACATTGATGCGTAAAAGATGACTTATGACTCCAAAATAATTAGCCTACCTTCCTGTAGCCTACTTGAAATTGTAATCACCGAAACACAATAACAATGTGAATTTCTAATGATATTTTGGTAACTGGACTGAGAACATTCACTAAGTAGCGGTTGCTGTCACCTTGTGCAATGGTCCCCAGCTATGCGCCACTGTCAGCTCTCTCTCTCTCTCTACGCACAATTATGCGCTCCATGCACACAACGGATCCCGACTCCTGTCTAGAATATCCGACAGTCCTTGTCTCGATGTAGAAAATTACTATACGTTACAGATTTTATACAAAATTTAAGGGACTGATCAACGTGACTTATACCAGTACATTACGCCCACCATCAGCAACTAAATTGAAAACAAATTGTTTAAATTTGTCTTTACTTTACAGTTTATTTATGCATTAGCCTACAATAATAATGTATCAGCAGTTAGGATAAAGATATATGAATAAAGTAATTTCCATACGAAGTACGGACAGTGTAATAATTTATTCCGATGTAATCTTACCATAAAATCCGCTGAAAGTTCGCTATCGCTCCATAAGCTATAAAGGGAAAAGGTATATAGAAAATAGTATTTTCAATGTGTGCCACCCTTGTCTTCTTTGATATGTTTCGATGTATTAAAATGTTTCCAGTAAAGTCCATAATGTGCTGTGCAGAGGTGTAGCGATGCTGCTTAGAAATTGTTTCGCTGGAAGATGAGAAGGAGATACAGGGTTGCGCCGCAGGAACGTGAGCGACAAAACAGTTGTAAAATCTTTTTTTAGGAAGTGCTATTCTCTTGGACTTCTTGTTTAGTCATTTATCCCTACATCTTTGCTTTTCTTCATACACTCTGTGTGATGTTGTGGCTCATTCGATCTGCCTCAGAGTAGCCTACAGTGGCTGGGTACTAATGGAGTATGATCTCCACAGTTCACACTCGCACTCACACACACACGCACACAGACACACACACACTGTTTACACAGTGGGAATGAGAGAGGAGTTGAAAAGGACTGATGGCTCCTTTGTGACCACTTATGGGATCATATATTTTTAAGCTCCACTGGCGGCTTTTGAGTGTGGGAATGTGTGTGTGTGCTTGTTTGTGTGCATGCATGGATGCATGTGTTTCCTTTCAATTGGACATGAGTTCTGTGCCAATATGTTTTATTGTGCAAAATATGTTTTGATGAGGTATCTATGCAATACCAGTTGTCTTGTCGTGATTTACAGTAATGAGATGAGTGTGCATTTGCATGCATCCCCTAAACAAACCACCTGAAGTGTGACAGACCCTAGAATCGAAGGTATTGAAGGGGATTGCTGGTGACAAATGAGCAATGTGATGTCATCTGACTCCCTGATGCAGAGAGTACAGATGCAGCCTGGGAACAGCAGGCCCTCTTCACACCAGAAGCTCCGAGGTTAAGACGGGAATCTGCCGAGTTCAGAGACTGGGGGGCTTTTCACTTTCATAGGCTGATAAAATATACACACATGCACACAAATGCACAAATGCACAAGCATATACACGCACGCACACACACTGGCCTGGGAACAGTCACAACTGCTTATTATTATAGGATCCTCTTGTAGTCATATACACCCACAGTCGCCACTGCGTACACAGCACTCACACATGGGAATGTATACAGTGTTGAGCATCTCTCTTTGTAAGAGTGATTTGCTTTGATGGCCTCAAGCTGACACTGTTGTTGTTTTCCTGTTGAGATTTAGCCATTTTAGATTGAAACTAGAGGGGGTTTAGAGCTGGACCCATGCCAGTCACACAGACAGAAAGAGAGAGAGAGAGCTGGAGCTGAGCAGAAATTTAACATCCAAAAGAAAGCTCGGAATTCTGTCAACCAGTGTTCCATTTCTTTTAAGGGGAGCCACATGAGCTAAATAAAATGAGGGAAACAAGGGAGGGAAAGGAAGAAAAAGATGAGAGAGAAACAAGAAGAGCCAAGAGACATGCATAAAAAGAGGATGAACGGACATAGAGACGTGGAGAGCAAAAGATGAATGAAGATAGAGCAAGGAGGAGGGGAGGCCTTGGGTATGCATGAGAGGAGAAAAGTGAGGGAGGGAGAGGGGAAGGTGGGCTAGTAAAACAGGATGAGAAGTCTCTCAGACAGAAAAAAGATTTCTCCTCAGGAAATTACTTTCACACAGTTTTTACAGTCTGCCAAGAAACACTTTCACAAGCTTACTGTATATGGTTTTACTACAGTAGAAATACGCTAAATTGTAAGATATTTACGTTTTGTTAGTTGATTGTAATAGGAACAACTACTCGGACTTAATTTGGCTTGTCATACTAAAGTTATTGTTTAATGTGTGATGCTGTATTGCTCATTTCTACCACACATGTTTCCAATTGAGTGCCCACTGTTGCAAGTACATCAAAATACTTGTGGACATTGAAAACTGCTTTCCCACTAGGCACAAACTGGTTGAATCCACATTGTTTCCACATCATTTCAACAAAATTCAATGCAGTGACGTTGAATCAACATGTAAAACTGATAAAACTGATTGAATTTGCAAAAAGTCATAAACGCAAAGACATTTTGGGAATGTTTGTATTTTTCCCTAAACTTTTAACCTAAATCCAATTACATATTTAACAGTTTTGTTGATATCACATTGAATTCACATTAGATGACAATTCAATTACGTGTTAATCAAAACTAAACTTTGAACTGATGTCTATGTCTAGTAGATTATCTTTAATAAAGTCATATTGTAGAGTAGTTGTGCTGATGCTGCACTATGTTCATACAATCATCTATCCCCTGCACCCAGAGCATAAATCGAAGTTGCAGACCAGTATGCATCAGTCACCCCCGCAGACCACATCCCTCAGTTAAGATGAATTATTTGTGTGTGATCACCGGAATGAAAACAGTTTTGAATTATGTTGCATCGACCATCTCTTTAGCCGGCCAAACAAAGCAATACCAAGAATATACTTTAGTACAGCAGGGGCCAAGAGCAGCATGGTCAAGGGAAGGGGGCATAATGTGGGTCTATGCTTGCTTTCCTGTCCTCTACTGGTCTGTTCAAAGCCTCTTCAGCCCTTTCTAAAACTAGCCACTAACCTGTATCTAGAACTCCCAATCAAACATACAGTACAAAGCTGGTGGGATATGGAAAAATACATCAACATATTTTTCAAATACAAATGGTTAATTTCTGTATTTTCCTCTGCCACTCTTCCAGAGCTACCTTGCCAGGCGTGCTATTAAAGTGCATTAGGAGAGCTGTGGAGAGCAGGGCTGGAGTCAGAATCCCTTATGAAACCCAGATGTTCTCCGGGAACGTAGGGGACAGCCAGGGAGGGGAGGGGAGGGATGTACGAGGGGAATTCAGGGAGACCATGGTGGTGCCATTGGGGCAACGTCTCTTCGGACCCAGAGTCAAGGGTTTCCCTGCAGGGTCTGAGAATTATGCAGCTACCGCTCTGCCATAACCACACTGTGGATGGAATGGCATTGTACGTCTGTGGTAAAATAGGAAGAGGGGGATCATAGCTCTGACAGACTCAATTGGTCTCTGGTATACTGAAGGTTCCTAGTACTAGCGTATATGAACCCATTCACTGTGTCACATACATTTCCGCTTCAGATTTATTTGTCCTCTTTGTGTAGGAGGAAGAGGATCTCCTCAGTTTGACTCCCATCCAGACAGAGACAATGTGTGTTCATGTGTGTGTGTGTGTTTGGTTTTACTATCTTTATGGTGACCAGAAGTCCTCACAAGGATAGTAAAACAAGGAAAATTGTGGGGGCATTTCACCGGTCCCCACAAAGAACAAGGCTATTTTAGGCTCAGGGGTTAGGGTTAGAGTTAAGGTTAGAATTAAAGTTAGAATTAGGGTTAGGGTATAGGCTTAGGTTTAGGGTTAAGTTTAGTTTTAGGGGTTAATGTTAGGGTTAAGGTTAAGGCTAAGGGTTAGGGTTAGGTTTAGTGTTAGTGCTAGGGATTAGGGTTAGGGTTAAGGGTACGGTTTAGGATTAGTTTTAGGGGTTAGGGAAAATATAATTTTGAAAGGGAATCAATTGTTTGGTCCCCACAAGGATAGTAAAACAAATGTGTGTGTGTGCATGTGTGTGTGTGTGTGTCTGTGGTTGAAAGGGTCATGTATGGAAAGGTTGGGTTAGGGGGTACATACTAAGGGACTGTGGGTCAAAGTCTCCGCCCTTTGTTTTTGTTTGGACTGCACCCCTATTTCCGTGAATTCTGACCGGTCAGGAAGTCATGCTTGGCTCAGAGACAATGGATCATTGTGCTGTCCAGCCACCGCTTCTGTCAGGCTAAAACAGGAAGACTGACTTGAGTGTGCACAAATACACATATACTCAGACATGCACATTCATGCAGAGACACACATTGAAAAATTCAATCACACACACTGAGAGGCTGTGAGACTCTGAAATTCACCTCTGTGTTTTTACGAGCCAGGCTATATATAGCCCTGTGTGTCTCCGGGGTCAGATGATACACTGAACATGACTTAACAGCTGATCAGTATCGAGCCCTCAAGGTATCCTGCAATCCTTCCCCTTCCACTACTTTTCCTTCTTCCAGTACATCTTTCTTCCAGACAATTCTTCCTTGGAAATTCAGCCACAATTTAAGCATATCTTGTAGTCAGGGCTCCTCAAAGAACCAGTAGATGTCCTAACTGACTTGCCAAAACTATAGTTTGTTTACAAGAAATATGTGGAGTGGTTGAAAAACGAGTTTTATTGACTCCAACCTTAGTGTATGTAAACTTCCGACTTCAACTGTAGCTAGGTTGGACAACCACATATCTCAGTCATAGTAAGTACATTTTTCCTCAATAAAGCAGCTGTCAGCAAAGTCAGCGCTAGTACGGAGTGAAAAAGTTAAGTGTGTGTGTTAGTTCACTGCTATGGGCTTATTTATGACACTTTGAGTACTGTGTGTAACGATCGTCTGTGGTGGTAGAAGGATTGGACCAAAGCGCAGCATGGTAAGTGTTCATGTCTTTAATATATATCCAAAACTGAACACAGGAACAAAAACAATAAACGATGACCAAACGAAACAGTACCGTGTGGCGAAAAACACTGACACGGAAACAAACACCAACAAACCAAAAGTGAAACCCAGGCTACCTAAGTATGATTCTCAATCAGGGACAACGATTGACAGCTGCCTCTGATTGAGAATAATACCAGGCCGAACACAGAACCCCAACATAGAAAAACACACATAGACTGCCCACCCCAACTCACGCCCTGACCATACTAAATAAAGACAAAACAAAGGAAATAAAGGTCAGAAACGTGACACTGTGGTCTTGCCTATGTTAATGCTGATAAAACAAAATTTTATCTGCATTAACGTTCTACTTTTTAAAATTAATCTCAGTTTAAGGAACTGTATAGTGGCATTTCATGGCATCCTTTTTCACTGGTGTATTAAAATGAGGTAACATGCATGTAAAATACATTTGTCATCCATCACCATTAGGAAAGGCAAAGAACTCACAAATGAAAAGAGACAAATGGTAGTTATTTTTCATAAACCAGGCAATGGGTACAAAAACATACTGTGCCTTCAGAAAGTATTCACACCCCTTTACTTTTTCCACATGTTGTTGTGTTACAGCCTGAATTTAAAATGTATTAAATTTAGATTGTTTGTCACTGGCCTACACACAATATCCCATAATGTCAAAGTGGAATTATGTTTTTAGAAATGTTTACAAATTAATAAAAAATTAAAAGCTGAAATGTCTTGAGTCAATAAGTATTCAACCCTGTTGTTATGTTAAGCCTAAATAAGTTCAGGAATAAAAATGTGCTTAACAAGTCATGTAATAAGTTGTATGGACTCACTCTGTGTGCAATAATAGTGTTTAACATGATTTTTGAATGACTACCTCATCTCTGTACCCCACATATACAATTATCTGTAAGATCCCTCAGTCAAGCAATATATTTCAAGCACAGATTCAACCGCAAAGACCAGGAAGGTTTTCCAATGCGTTGCAAAGAAAGGCACCTATTGGTAAATGGGTAAAAAAGGCATTGAATATCCTTTTGAGCATGGTGAAGTTATCAATTACACTTTGGACGGTGTAACAATACCCTCAGCCACTACAAAGATACAGGTGTCCTTCCTAACTCAGTTGCCGGAGAGGAAGGAAACTGCTCAAGGCTTTTATCATGAGGCCAATGGTGACTTGAAAGCAGTTACAGAGTTTAATGGCTGTGATAGGAGAAAACTGTGGATGGATCAACATCATTGTAGTTACTCCACAATACTAACCTAAATGACCAAGTGAAAAGAAGTAAGCCTGTAAAGAATAAAAAATATTCCAAAATATGCATCATGTTTGCAATAAGGCTCTAAAGTAAAACTGCAAAAAAATGTGGCAAAGAAATTAACTTCATGTCCTGAATACAAAGTGTTATGTTTTGGGCAATTCCAACACAACACATTTCTGAGTACTACTCTTCATATTTTAAAGCTTGGTGGTGGCTGCATCATGTTATGGGTATGCTTGTCATCTGCAAGGACTAAGGAGTTTTTTATTATAAAACAAAACAGAATAGAGCTAAGCACAGGCAAAATCCTAGAGGAAAAGCTGTTGAGTCTCCTTTCCAACAGACACTGTGAGACAATTCACCTTTCAGCAGGATAATAACCTAAAACACAAGGTGAAACATACACTGAAGTTGCTTACCAAGATGACATTGAATGTTCCTGAGTGGCTTAGTTACAGTTTTGACTTAAATTGCCTTGAAAATCTATGGCAAGACTTGAAAATGGCTGCCTAGCAATGACCAACAACCAACTTGACAGAGCTTGAAGAATTTTTAAAATAATAATGTGCAAAAATTGTGCAATCCAGGTGTGCAAAGGTCTTAGAGACTTACCCAGAAAGACCCACAGCTGTAATGGCTGCCAAATATGATTCTAACATGTATTGACTTAGGGGTGTGAATACTTTTGCAAATAAGATATGTCTGTATTTAAAAAAAAAATGTATTTGCTAAAATGTCCAAAAATATGTTAACGTTGTCATTATGTGGTATTGTGTGTAAAAATCAATTTAATTAATTTTGAATTCAGACTGTAACACAACAAAATGTGGAATAAGTCAAGGGGTATGAATACTTTCTGAAGCCACTGTATACCACTTACCACAATTAGGGCAACAATTAAGTTTAAAACCTCTGGCCTGCACCTCTGGCCTGCTCGCCTCCCTACCACCGAGGAAGTACAGTTCCCGCTCAGCCCAGTCAAAACTGTTCGCTGCTCTGGCACCCCAATGGTGGAACAAACTCCCTCACGACGCCAGGACAGCGGAGTCAATCACCACCTTCCGGAGACACCTGAAACCCCACCTCTTCAAGGAATACCTAGGATAGGATAAAGTAATCCTTCTAACCCCCCCCCCCCCCCCCTTAAAAGATTTAGATGCACTATTGTAAAGTGGCTGTTCCACTGGATGTCATAAGGTGAATGCACCAATTTGTAAGTCGCTCTGGATAAGAGTGTCTGCTAAATGACTTAAATGTAAATGTAAATGTAAAACTACTGGAACAGTGGTGAACTTCCCTGGTATTGGACCCAAGTGTATCTTGTCCCCATGCACAGTGAGGAAGATGGTTCAGGAAGAAAATAAATGTCAGAGAGCCACAGTTGGAGAATTACAGAACTTGGTCGCATTTTGGGGTCGCCAATTCTCTAAATCTACAATTAGACGCCACCTTCATGCCAATGGGCTATTTGGAAGGGTTGCCATAAAAAGCCTTTATTGACACACATACACACACGCACACAAATGTGAACAACTGGAGTTTTCTAAACAGCATTGGTACTTGGATTGGAATTGGGTGCTATGGCCAGATGAGATGAAAACAGAGCTCTTTGGCCATGCCAAAGGAGGATGCATATGCAGGACAGAACCTCATACCTACTGTAAAATATGGTTGTAGATGTTTGATGTTATCTGGCTGTTTTGTTTTAACTGGTGCTGGGGACTTTTTTAAGGTCAATGGCATCATAAACTATACCAAGTACCTGGACATTTTAGCCAAAGAACCCGGTTGCCTCTGCCACGAGGCAAAACCTGGCCACAATTGGATCTTCCAGCAAGACAATGACCCTAAGCACATATCAAAATCCACAAAGAAATGATTAATTGACCACAAAATCCACATTTTGCAATGGCCATCTCAGTCTCTGGACTTGAACACCTATCCTGAGGTTTGAATTGAAGAGGACAGTCCATAATTGCAAACTGTTGGATATCAAAAATCTGGAAAGATTCTGTATGGAGGAATGGTCTAAGATTCCTCCCAATGTGCTCTTCAATCTCATGCATTTTTTTTTTGAAAAAGGCTAAGTGCACTTGTCCTCGCAAGGGGAGGGGGCACAAAGTATTGAAAACAAGGGTGCTAATAATTTTGACACTTCTCTTTTTGGGAGAAACTGAAAACTAGCTGTCATTGGTAGAGGTTTGGAACTCTCTTTCTTAATGGTCTATTAATGATGATGTCACCAAAACTCCATCTCACCAAAACAGGGAACATTTTCAAGCGGTCTTTTCAAACAGCTCTTACACTAAAAGGGCATTATCATCATTTTCACAATTTCACTGTATTATGCCAACCTCAATGTGGAGATATATATAAAACCTGGGAAATCGTGTTTTTGACTGTACTGGGCCTTTAAACAAAATATTTTTCTCAATTGTATAAGTACCAAATAAAATATATAGCTCAGTATATGTATTATTTATTTTATAGTCTTTTTTTGTTAATCTTTATCAAATGTGCCAATAATTTCAGATGCGACTGTAACTGGTCAGCCAAGTATTGCTGTTCCATTTTCAACATTACTGGGAGTCCCTCTAATAGGAAAGAGAAAAAATTCAGTATTTATTGTATGTGGCCTTGCCACAACTTTCCATTTCTGTTTGTATGCTTTTTCTCAAATGTGCCTAAACCCATTTAACACAACACTAAACATGAAAACATGAAAAGGCACATTCTAAAATCAAAATGTTTTATGAAGTCTGAGTGGTCAACAAAGCTGTCTATAAATGCAGTTCATATGTGGGGCAGTGCTTACATTTAGATAGCCATGCATGCTACATACATCCTATCATTTAAAGGTTAATGACAACCACATGTTTTTGGAAAGAAAGTGATAAAGATATGGCTGTCATGAGGCTAATATTGAAGAAGGTGATGTTGGGTGATGCATTTGTGTGTGTCACGTTCCTGACCTGTTTTCTCTTGTTTTGTATGTGTTTATTGGTCAGGGCGTGAGTTTTGGGTGGGCAGTCTATGTTTTCTATTTCTATGTTGGGTTTTTGTGTTCGGCCTGGTATGATTCTCAATCAGAGACAGGTGTGTATTCGTTTGTCTCTGATTGGGAGTCATACTAAGGCAGCCAGGGTTTCACTGGTGTTTTGTGGGTGTGTGTTCTTGTGTCAGCGTTTGGGCCACACAGGACTGTTGCAGGTTAGTCACGTTTGTTGTTTTGTTAATTTGTAGTGTTTTGTTGGTTTGCCATTAAATCATGAATACTTACCAATCCGCATCTTGGTCCGATCCATGCTCCTCCTCGTCTGAGGAGGAGAACGACTACGTCAACCTTTACAGTGTGCATGTGCAAGGGTGTGTACATTTTGGGTAGAGGGTTGTTTTCTTTTAGGTGTGTCTCTAAGTGTGAGGGAGTTATTAAGACAAATAAGGTCTCGAATTTCATCCCATGACCCCTCCGCAAATTCTCTAACTATACAAACTGAACCGCTAATGCTAACATGCCCCATTTTTAACTGGGCTTTATGGTACAGTCTGCGTTCTGCGCTACACAGGGCCTGATGGAAAACACAGGCAGGTCTGTGGATGTGGCTGCTCTGCTACCCATGGCTCTGTGCCCAGATCCCAGTATAGTGTTCTGTGGTTAGCAGAGAGGGAATGTCCTGGAATGGTTACTAGATCTACAAAACACAATGGGCTGAGTTGTATGGTGTTCTATGGTTTTTCTGACTGAAAAATACATTTATAGTGAGGAGAACCATGGAAGGAGAGAGAGAAGTTGTTCTT
The DNA here is from genome assembly GCF_029448725.1 of Salvelinus fontinalis. Taxonomy (NCBI): domain Eukaryota; kingdom Metazoa; phylum Chordata; class Actinopteri; order Salmoniformes; family Salmonidae; genus Salvelinus; species Salvelinus fontinalis. The sequence continues at coordinate 77,529,739 of NC_074666.1, read as the reverse complement.
ATATAAAGAACCTTTCTCAAACCTTTCTTCTCTCACTCAGTTGCCAGTAGTGGGGCATATACAGATTACCTTTGGTCTTCACTGAAATGTTTTAGATTAATTGCATCCTTTCATCCATTTTTGGTTTTTAAACAATTTGACATTGGCTGGCTCAAAGTCTCTGATCCGTGGCCAGTTCCTTTATATTTCAGTTGGTAGCTATCAGCTTCTTAATAGTGCTTTGGTGATTAGAACAGTGTTTGAATGAACTCTGTCAAAGGAGCCACTGTTCTAATGGATGTTCTATGACCTACACACAGCGGATCCCTTTTTGGTGGTATATAGAACCTTTTTTTTAAGGTTCTATAAAGAACCATACTCATATACAGTGGGGCAAAAAACTATTTAGTCAGCCACCAATTGTGCCAGTTCTCCCACTTAAAAAGATGAGAGAGGCCTATAATTTTCATCATAGGTACACTTCAACTATGACAGACAAAATGAGAAAAAAAATCCAGAAAATCCCATTGTAGGATTTTTAATGAATTTATTTGCAAATTATGGTGGAAAATAAGTATTTGGTCAATAACAAAAGTTTCTCAATACTTTGTTATATACCCTTTGTTGGCAATGACAGAGGTCAAACGTTTTCTGTAAGTCTTCACAAGGTTTTCACACACTGTTGCTGGTATTTTGGTCCATTCCTCCATGCAGATCTCCTCTAGAGCAGTGATGTTTTGGGGCTGTTGCTGGGCAACACGGACTTTCAACTCCCTCCAAAGATTTTCTATGGGGTTGAGATCTGGAGACTGGCTAGGCCACTCCAGGACCTTGAAATGCTTCTTACGAAGCCACTCCTTCGTTGCCCGGGCGGTGTGTTTGGGATCATTGTCATGCTGAAAGACCCAGCCACGTTTCATCTTCAATGCCCTTGCTGATGGAAGGAGGTTTTCACTCAATCTCACGATACATGGCCCCATTCATTCTTTCCTTTACACGGATCAGTCGTCCTGGTCCCTTTGCAGAAAAACAGCCCCAAAGCATGATGTTTCCACCCCCATGCTTCACAGTAGGTATGGTGGTGTTTGGATGCAACTCAGCATTCTTTGTCCTCCAAACACGACGAGTTGAGTTTTTACCAAAAAGTTCTATTTTGGTTTCATCTGACATTCTCCCAATCTTCTTCTGGATCATCCAAATGCTCTCTAGCAAACTTCAGACGGGCCTGGACATGTACTGGCTTAAGCAGGGGGACACGTCTGGCACTGCAGGATTTGAGTCCCTGGCGGCGTAGTGTGTTACTGATGGTAGGCTTTGTTACTTTGGTCCCAGCTCTCTGCAGGTCATTCACTAGGTCCCCCCGTGTGGTTCTGGGATTTTTGCTCACCGTTCTTGTGATCATTTTGACCCCACGGGGTGAGATCTTGCGTGGAGCCCCAGATCGAGGGAGATTATCAGTGGTCTTGTATGTTTTCCATTTCCTAATAATTGCTCCCACAGTTGATTTCTTCAAACCAAGCTGCTTACCTATTGCAGATTCAGTCTTCCCAGCCTGGTGCAGGTCTACAATTTTGTTTCTGGTGTCCTTTGACAGCTCTTTGGTCTTGGCCATAGTGGAGTTTGGAGTGCGACTGTTTGAGGTTGTGGACAGGTGTCTTTTATACTGATAACAAGTTAAACAGGAGCCATTAATACAGGTAACGAGTGGAGGACAGAGGAGCATCTTAAAGAAGAAGTTACAGGTCTGTGAGAGCCAGAAATGTTGCTTGTTTGTAGGTGACCAAATACTTATTTTCCACCATAATTTGCAAATAAATTCATAAAAAATCCTACAATGTGATTTTCAGGATTTTTTTTTCTCATTTTGTCTGTCATAGTTGAAGTGTACCTATGATGAAAATTACAGGCCTCATCTTTTTAAATGGGAGAACTTGCACAAGTGGTGGCTGACTAAATACTTTTTTGCCCCACTGTACATACAGCACCAAAAAGAGTTTAGCTATGGTTATAACCCTTTTTGGTGCTAGATAGAACGAGTATGAAGTGTACAGGTGTACGCTCTCGTTGGTTGGCCCTCGCTTCATACTCGTCGCCAAACCCACTGGCTACAGGTTATCTACAAGTCTCTGCTAGGTAAAGCCCCGCCTTATCTCAGCTCACTGGTCACCATAGCAGCACCCACTCGTAGCACGCGCTCCAGCAGGTATATCTCACTAGTCACCCCCAAAGCCAATTCCTCCTTTGGTTGTCTTTCCTTCCAGTTCTCTGCTGCCAATGACTTGAACGAATTGCAAAAATCTCTGAAGCTGGGAACACTTATCTCCCTCACTAGCTTTAAGCACCAGCTGTCAGAGCAGCTCACAGATTACTGCACCTGTACATAGCCCATCTATAATTTAGACCAAACAACTACCTCTTTACCTACTGTATTTATTTATTTTGCTCCTTTGCACCCCATTATTTATATTTCTACTTTGCACATTCTTCCACTGCAAATCTACCATTCCAGTGTTTTACTTGCTATATTGTATTTACCTTGCCACCATGGCCTTTTTTTGCCTTTACCTCCCTTATCTCACCTCATTTGCTCACATTGTATATAGACTTATTTTTTCTACTGTATTATTGACTGTATGTTTTGTTTATTCCATGTGTAACTCTGTGTTGTTGTATGTGTCTAATTGCTATGCTTTATCTTGGCCAGGTCACAGTTGCAAATGAGAACTTGTTCTCAACTAGCCTATCTGGTTAAATAAAGGTGAAATAAAAATAAAAATATATATTTTTTAATCTCTGAGGTTCTACAAAGAACCTTTTGGATAACCATGCAAGTTTTTTAAATTCTGGTTAGGCATGTTATACTACAAAAATTCCATAGGTGTTATTATTGTGTTATTTGACAAGTTGGATAAGGCATGCCAGCTCTGGAACACCTAGTGGTCCCTGAAGGGAGAATTGAGAACAATTGATTTAGTCAACAGTTCTCAATTGACACAAGGCCATACATGAGTCTTTCACAAGACACCGTCATTGGCCATAGTCATAATTAACATTTAAAACAGAACACAACAGGTTAGATCAACTGATATGACACTCTCACTCACGGTAAAACCACACCCCAAAATTTTCAAAAGAACTGCCACCACTATATTTTAATTATCACAAAAAGATAAACGAACCCTTTCCTGAACTGCAAAGAACCATTAAAGGGCACAAACCATTACCAAATAATCCTTGAGGAAACTTATTCTCTAAGTGTGTAACCCTGTTTTTGTATTTTTATTATTCACCACAGGGTTTGAACTTGTTGCCAAGAAAGTGGACTGAACTCATTTGTGTGAAGTATATCTGTGTTTTGTAATTGCTGGCTGAGCAGCCGTTGACAAAGCAAAACAAAGAAGCTGCCAGTGACAGTCGCTCACCCCTCAGCAAACATCCTGTTTCCTCTGAGCTTGTGAGACCTGCCCAATCATAAAAAAATATATACAGACTATAATTGTTACTAATTATAGGACTTAGGAAATCATGTGGGTTAAGTGAGAGTGCTAACCTATTTCACAGTGCTGTGTTCTCTCACTCCAACTTTGTATAGACACCAAGAAATGCAGGGGGGTCAGCATGGGATCTTGAGAAACGCCTGCTCCTTTCCTGTTTACTCTCAGCGCTTCCACAGTTAGGCACGCATGCCTTAGTGAAGTGCATTGCCGTTTTTTGAGGAGCAGTCACTGTGTCTCCAGGAAATCGTTATTTTTCTGACTGACTGAGCTTGGCGACAGCCAGAAGGCTAGAAGCTGCTGTGTTATCTGGACTGGAGTGAGCGGCTGCTGAGACACCTGACCATCACAGTGGGCCCTGCCCTCATCATCAGCCTCTATCTGAGAGTTAATGGCTTTTGAAAGATGGCACTACCCAGCTGACTTATTTGAATCATAAATCACTCAGTGTGAATCCATTGAAAGAGAGCCCCTCCAACTTTTGAAAACAGTGCATAATGCCCAAAGAGAGCCTCCTCTGATGGGCTGAGGAATTTTCTCTCTGTATAGATGCATCATATTTTTCTCTCTTCTTTGTTTTTCCTCTGACTTCTGTTTGTTTAAATAAACAATTCCTTACACTCTGGATCCTCCTTGGTGTTGTTGCATCTTTTGTGTTGATCTGAATCTAAAACAGGAAAATGCATAATCTCTTCCACATCATATAGGGACAATTAGAGGAGAATAAATTACAGAGCAAGATTTGAATTTACTCATACCACCCATCCCTCTTTTGTTCTCTGTTATCCCCAAAAAAGTGAGGAAAGACACATTCTTTGTGGGGACAAAGGGTTGATTCTGCTGCAGCAGAGCCGACAGTGAGGCCCGAGTCAGAGATAGTGCTGTGGGTCTACTGGGTGAAGGCCAGTGTGGTTGTGCTGGACTGGGACAACGCATTCCACCACTGCAGCACTGGGCTCTGGGGCTCTCTCAATGCCCTCTCTGTTTCTGTCACCTCAGAAATGAAAAGAATGATGTCCCCTCTGGGCCTGGCCTGTGGCCGTAGTGCTTCTGAATGTGAGAAGCAGGGGAGGGCTTTGAGAAAATATGAAAACGAAAGAGAGATGGGGAGAGGGGAGAGGACGTGCTTAAGTTGTTTCAAACATCTATTTCTGAACATTAAGGCGCCTATGAATATCTAAAAACAAAGTAATTTATGATATTTAGATAAGCACACAACGCGTACAGTTATGAGTGATAGTGTGTTAACGCTTACAATTCGACAGATACTGTGTTATTACAACAGAAGTCCGCAGTGACATTGCAGAGGCATACAGGCTGGTGCGTCTGGCCTGAGCACAGTAGGGGGGTTTAAACTGGGAGGGTGTTAACTCCCTGTACTCTATCTGTGTGGTGCACTTTGTTTTGTTGTCTGTGTAAACCCTGATCAATTTTTTTAATACAATTCTAATAAAAAAGATAATTACAAAAAAAGGCTAAAAATAACATTTAATAATAATAAATAAATTGGGAATGTGTCTCTCAGTTACAGTGCAATGTGAGACAGGAAATATGGGGTGCCTGACAAACGAATGTGTCTTTCTCTTGACACACTGAAAGGAAATGCCAACCTACCCTCGGCCCCTGGGCCTCCCCTGAATAAACAAGCAGACCAGTGTCTCAGAGCTGCTGGACTGAAGAAGAGCCTACAGCACAGAAGCCAAAGCAGTGGGGCCTACAAACAAAAAAACATTTCTAAGGTAGCAGCAGCCTTTCAAAAGCAATTTCGTAATATTGAAATGATTTGTCATTATGTATGTAAGGCGTGGTCCCTCTATTGTAGACTGCTACAGCAGTTTTAGGTAATAGGTTTTCACCATGATTCAGATCTTGTAGTAAAAGAGAGACCATGAATGAGTCAGTGCTCAGTGGACCAGGCCAGGGTGAGTCACATGCTGGGCAAGAGCCCCAGGGTATAGTTATCTAACAAAACATAACATAGGACAAAACTGTCCTATATATTCAATATAATTAATCAAAGATGTAATAAAAAAAACTGGTGTTATTGGTGTGAGCAATGGAACTTCCAAAGATATTGACAAAAGAAAGGTAAATTAAACTGAGCAACTTTGTAAAGCAGTGGGTGGATTGCTCCACCTTGTGGAAGAGCCCTTTTCAAGCCCCTCTTCAAAAGCAGCTTAAATACCTAATTGAGTTGAAGGGAGTAAACTCTAAAAGTTCAACAGCAAAAATGACTGATCTTCATGATCTTAGATCTGTATGGCCTGTTGAAATGGAAGTTGTCCTCTAGCCAACTGATGGCTGGTTACATTTGAACTATGGTAGGCTTTCCTTTTTAACAACATTTGTTTCAAGTTAACCATACACTGTGTGCACAGGAATATCAATTTCCAAAGACCAAGGCCACTTTATTGCAGGAAATTAGCTTTAACGGTTGACTTTGGGCATGAAAACGGTCCAACTCCTTCACTTTCTCAATTTTCAAACAGAAAATGTTGCCCTTGCGTTAACCAGAGATACAGTATTTGGGTTAACCTGGCCTTAACCTAAAGTAGCAGGCTTAAAAGAAAACGCCTGAGAGGAGTACCACATCCGGTTTTCATCAGAAAAGGAAGCCTATGTTGAATTAGCTGTATCCCTGAAAACCGGATACATCCGGTTGTTGGAAATTTATCCTGGTTTGGTCATCTGGAATGATCAGGACAGTTGTGAACAATTGCTGATTGGTGGAATATGGGATGTGCAGACAATTGTGAGGAGGCGGGACTGCAAAGTTGGGGAGGGGTGTGATACTGCGTCCCAGGTACAACACAACCAGCTTCTCAACGCAATAGCATAGCCATAGTGGAATAGTAGTTTACGTTTCTATGTACTCATTCATCCTTTTATGATTGATCAAAACGAAAAGTGGAATATCAGTCTGAGGAGTTTGCTTACAACACAATCAATCCTTGACAATGAGTGGTAAGTGGGAAATAATGATTTCTTCTTGTCATGTTTATTATTTAAACATTTTCTAAAGATGACATAACAGCATTTCTTAACTGACTTTTTCAGATAAAGTTAGATGACTCAATCGGGGGTGAAAAGTTGCGGCACTGAATGACACTGAATGACACGCCCTCCTTATTGTCTTGTCAGTCACAGTTATTTTTAGTATTGTAAGCTCCGGTCAATTAATGTAGTAAATATTCATATTGCCAAGTAGTCTGAGGGGTGTTCATTTTTATTTTGAGATGTTGACACTGCTCTGGGAAAAAGTTGATCTTGATAAAAAATATCTCATGTTTTCTATTGACAACATGAGTAGCCTGCTGTCACGTTCCTGACCTATTGTTCCTTTTTCTTTTATTTATTTAGTTGGTCAGGGCGTGAGTTGGGGTGGGTTGTCTTTGTGTGTTTTTGTATTGTCTAGGGCAGGGGTGTCAAACTCATTCCACGGAGGGCCTAGTGTCTGCAGGTTTTTGGGTTTTCCTTTCAATTAAGCCCTAGACAACCAGGTGTGGGGAGTTCCTAACTAATTAGTGATGTTAATTCATCAATCAAGTACAAGGGAGGAGCGAAAACCCGCAGACACTCGGCCCTCCGTGGAATGAGTTTGACACCTGTGGTCTAGGGTGTTGTATGGTTTAGGGGGTTAAGTAGAGTAGATGGGTTAGTGTTTAGTATAGATGTCTAGGAAAGTCTATGGTTGCCTGAATTGGTTCTCAATCAGAGACAGCTGGTTATGGTTGTCTCTGATTGGGAGCCATATTTAAGGCAGCCATGGGCTTTAGCTGTTTTGTGGGTAATTGTCTATGTGTAGTGTTTGTGTCAGCACTATCTGTATTTATAGCTTCACGGTCGTCAGTTTTGTTAGTTCGTGTATAGTTGTTCGTTTCTTGTTTGTTTTCTCTCTTCTTAAAATAAAGAAGATGTATTTTGCGCCTTGATCCAATCTCTCACAGCAAGACGATCGTGACACCTGCATGGGAAAAAGAGAGATGACAGGAAAAGATTCCACAGGACACAGATGTGTCTCCACCTGTCTGTCTGTTAGCCTATATGTGAGCGAGGGGGGCATGGTTATGGAGCACTTACTTACCCCTCATTGTCGGCAAATAGCTAACTTTAAAACATATACTATGTTGCTTTAGACTTCTGCAGAAAAAATGGGGTGTCGGCTATGACACGGCACCTTGAGTTGGAAAAAATCTATTTTGGTTATTGAACTACAGTAAGTGAAGTGGATTAACATCCAGTAACGGAATTAGATCATGGGTCCCTGATCTGTGCTACTAAACGTGTCGAGAGTCTCAATTGAACGTGTTTTTTCTTTGGCACAACTGCTCCTCAGTAGTTGAGGTCTTTGTCTGCTATCACAGTAGGTTTTTAAGTGTGCGATATGAATCACACCAGTGTTTGCATTCTTGAGCTCTGAGACAGATTTAATGTCGTCCCTATCATTGTTTACGACCCACCAACCAACCTTGTGCAACACCAGGAGAAACTTGAGTAAATCATTGGTGCAGAGAAATGCACCATCAAATGTGTTCATAGTACTGGAAGTTAATCCTACAGCCTGTAATACAGTGCATTCGGAAAGTATTCAGACCCCTTGACTTTTTCCACATTTTGTTACATTATAGCCTTATTCTAAAATCAATTAAATCGTTTTTTCCCCTCATCAACCTATGCACAATACCCCATAATGACAAAGCAAAAACAGGTTTTTAGAATTTTTTGCAAAAAAAACTTAACCATCACATTTCCATAAGTATTATTGACCCTTTACTCAGTACTTTGTTGAAGCACCTTTGGCAGTGATTACAGCCTGGAGTCTTCTTGGGTATGACGCTACAAGCTTGGCACACCTGTGTTTGGGGAGTTTCTCCCAGTCTTCTCTGGAGATCCTCTCAAGCTCAGTCAGGTTGGATGGGAAGCGTCACTGCACAGGTATTTTCAGGTCTCTCCAGAGATGTTCGATCAGGTTCAAGTCTGGGCTGTGGGTGGGCCACTCCAGGACATTCAGAGACTTCTCCCGAAGCCACTCCGGTGTTGTCTTGGCTGTGTGCTTAGGGTCGTTGTCCTGTTGGAAGGTGAACCTTCAACCCAATCTGAGGTCCTGAGTGCTCTGGAGCAGGTTTTCATCAAGGATCTCTCTGTACTTTGCTTTGTTCATCTTTCCCTCAATCCTGACTAGTCTTCCAGTCCCTGCTGCTGAAAAACCCACAGCATGGTGGTGCCACCACCGTGCTTCACCGTAGGGATAGTGCCAGTTTTCCTCCGGACGTGAAACTTGGCATTCAGGCCAAATAATTCAATCTTGGTTTCATTAAACCAGAGAACCTAGTTTCTCATGGTCAGAGTCCTTTAGGTGCCTTTTGGCAAACTCTAAGCGGGCTGTCATGTGCCTTTTACTGGGGAGTGGCTTCCATCTGGCCACTCTACCATAAATGCCGGATTGGTGGAGTGCTGCGGAGATGGTTGTCCTTCTGGAAGGTTCTCCCGTCTCCACAGAGGATCTCTGGAGCTCTGTCAGGGTGACCATCGGGTTCTTGGTCACCTCCCTGACCAAGGCCCTTCTCCCCGATTGCTCAATTTGGCCGTGTGGCCAGCTCTAGGAAGAGTCTCGGTGGCACCAAACTTCTTCTATATAAGAATGATGGAGGCCACTGCGTTCTTGGGGACCTTTAATGCTACAGATTTTTTTTGGTACCCTTCCCCAGATCTGTGCCTAGACACAATCCTGTCTCGGAGCTCTACGGACAATTCCTTCGACGTCATGGCTTGGTTTTTGCTCTGACATGCACTTTCAACTGTGGGACCTTATATAGACAGAAGTGTGCCTTTCCAAATCATGTCCAATCAATTGAATTTACCACAGGTGGACTCCAATCAAGTTGTAGAAACATTGTAGGATGATCAATGGAAACAGGATGCACCTGAGCTCAATTTCGAGTCTCATAGCAAAGGGTCTGAATACTTATGTAAATAAGTGTTAGGTTCTTATTTTTGAGAGTAAATAACTCACGGACACTAGACAAGCTTGAACCAAGTTTAATTATTCCCAAAGGTTCTGTACAGCAGTTATAAAATAAAATAAACATTTCTCCCATCACAGATATACAGTATATATCCCACTTAAGACACTCCTCCTCTCCAATCCTTGCATCTTATGGTTCTACAGGAAAAGAGTAACATGATACTAAACCCTTATTACTCCCTTCAGGGGATCTGACCTCACCTCCTGACCTCAACCCCTCCTTCACCTAATCCACAGATGTCCATCTGTCTCCCCTATATCGACACATTGCTCTCCTCCCATCCACCCAGCACATTCCAAAGCCATCTGTCTTTCTACAGAGAACCATTAACTTCTGACATGAAACCCAGTCTCTTTCACAATTCTATGCTTCTTCTCTATCATTTATTTAATTTCTCAATGTTCAAAATGTCAAATCCAACATAAGGTATTTCTCTTTTTTAGCAAACATTTCTAAAAATCTGTTTTCGCGTTGTCATTATGGGGTATTGTGTGTAGATTGATGAGGGAAACAAATAATGTAATACATTTTAGAATAAGGCTGTAACGTAACAAAATTAGGAAAAAGTCAAGCGGTCTGAATAATTTCCGAATGCTCTAATGTTAAATGCAAAATAATCCCCTCCAGCTTTCCTTGGCGAACAGCCAGAAAAGCACCTCCTTTTGCTTCTTCTCACAATGCAGCAGACAATGGCCATTGTAACGGTCCTGACCTGTTTTATGTTGTTTTTGTATGTGTTTATGGTCAGGGCGTGTGTTTTGGGTGGGCAGTCTATGTTTTCTGTTTCTATGTTGGTTTTGGGTTGCCTGGTATGGCTCTTAATTAGAGGCAGGTGGTTTGCGTTTTCCTCTAATTAAGAGTCATATTTAGGTAGGGTGTTCTCACTGTTTGTTTGTGGGTGATTGTCTTCCGTATCTGTGTTATGTTTTGCACCATACGGGACTGTTTGGTTGTTCGTTTCGTTTTGATGTAGTCTGTTCCTGTCCGTGAGTTTTACGTTTAGTTATGTAAGTTTATGTTCAGGTTTCGTCTACGTCGTTTTCTTGTTTTGTAAATTTGAAAGTGTTTTGTTTCGTGTTGCCATCGTGTTCAAATAAAAGATGGCTTATTTCCCGAATGCTGCGTATTGGTCTACTGATCCTTCTCTCCTCTCCTCATCCGAGGATGAGGAGAACGACAGCCCTTACAGCCATAAACTGTATTATCAACATAGTTTGAGCCTGTTCTTTATAACACAGAATGTTGGCTCCTCTTTCAAACCAGTCCTATATTAACTTGCTTCCTCTGTACCAGGCATCACAGTATGGGTGAAGGATTATGACACGGGACAGGAAGAGGGGCGGCCGGTGTCCCCGTTCTCTGAGGAGTGCTGTGAGGAGCTGTGGGACAGGGTGGAGGGGGTGAGGCACAAGCTGACCCGCATCCTGAACCCAGCCAAGCTTACCCCCTACCTGAGGCAGTGTAAGGTCATTGACGAGCAGGATGAGGATGAGGTCCTCAACTCCACCCAGTACCCACTACGTATCAGCAAGGCTGGTGAGAGAGAGGGAGTGAGGGAGAGGGAATGTGTGGGAGCGAAAAGAGAGGGAGAATGAGAGAAATTATGGAAGGGAATGAGAAGAGTGTAAAAGGTACAGTTGAAGTCGGAAGTTTACATACACCTTAGCCAAATACATTTAATAAACTCAGTTTTTCACAATTACTGACATTTAATCGTAGTAAACATTCCCTGTCTTCGATAAATTGGGATCACCACTTTATTTTAAGAATGTGAAATGTCAGAATAATAGTAGAGAGAATGATTTATTTCAGCATTTATTTATTTCATCACATTCCCAGTGGGTCAAAAGTTTACATACACTCAATTAGTATTTGGTAGCATTGCCTTTAAATTGTTTAACTTGGGTCAAACATTTTGGGTAGCCTTCCACAAGCTTCCCACAATAAGTTGGGTGAATTTTGGCCCATTCCTCCTGACAGAGCTGGTGTAACTGAGTCAGGTTTGTAGGCCTCCTTGCTCGCACACGCTTTTTCAGTTCTGCCCACAAATGTTCTATAGGATTGAGGTCAGGGCTTTGTGATGGCCACTCCAATACCTTGACTTTGTTGTCAAGACCCATTTGTGTCCAAGCTTTAACTTCCTGACTGATGTCTTGAGATGTTGCTTCAATATATCCACATAATTTTCCGCCCTCATGATGCCATCTATTTTGTGAAGTGCAATGTCTAGCAAAGAGGCACCGAGTTTGAAGGTAGGCCTTGAAATACATCCACAGGTACACCTCCAATTGACTCAAATGCCTATCAGAAGCTTCTAAAGCCATGACATTTTCTGGAGTTTTCCAAGCTGTTTAAATACAGTCAATTTAGTGTATGTAAACTTCTGACCCCCTGGAATTGTGATACAGTGAATTATAAGTGAAATAATCAGTCTGTAAAGAATTGTTGGAAAAATTACTTGTGGCATGCACAAAGTAGATGTCCTAAACGACTTGCCAAAAATATAGTTTGGTCGAAAGAAATTTGTGGAGTGGTTGAAAAACGAGTTTTAATGACTCCAACCTAAGTGTATGTAAACTTCTGATTTCAACTGTAAGTGAGAGAAGGCAGGGAGAGGGGATGTAGGTCGGAGAGAATGAGGTAAGGAGGGGTTTGTGCCGTGTGAGAAAAAGGTGGTTAGGAAGGATAGCAAGAGGGGAGTGAGAGACAGAGGGAGGGGAGACAGGTATGAGTAACGAGGCAGGAGATCAAGATGAAAGGAATGAAGGGGTGGCCACTAGCTAGGTAAAGGAGAGGGAGAGATAAAGGAGGAGGTAGACAGATGGGGAGTGAAAAAGACAGGGAGAGAGGAAGAAACAGAGAGATGAGGTTAGAGGAAAAGATGACAAAGGGATTACCTGGAACATGAGCAGCTTTCACACTTGAGCAGCTTTCAGTACTGTCAGTACAGTACTTACAGTGTCTCCATCTTCAGGATGTATTGTCGTCTTCATCTTATAAACTTTAATGATGTCCTAACTGTTTATCAGGACGTTTGATTGACATCCTGCATGGGCGGGGCCAGCGTGGCCTGCAGGCCTTCATGGAGTCTTTGGAGTTCTACCACCCAGTGCAATACACTCAGCTCACTGGACAACAGCCCACCCAGCGCTGCTCCATCATCTTGGGTAAGGATTTGTCCCCAAATATCCCCCTTCCACTCCTGTATGACCAGTGTTCCCCCTTCCCCCATTTACCTCCATTGCTGTGTCCCCCCAGATGTGGAGGGTCCGGAGGGCCTGACTCAGTTCCTGCTGCTCGAGGTGCATAAGATGAGGGAGCAGTTGCGGGGGAGCCGCGTGTGTGAGCGCCGCCTGTCCCAGCGTTGCCGTGTGGCCGAGGAGGAGCGCAGCCGGGCTGAACGCAAGACACTGGACCTACGACATGACCGGCTGCAGATGGAGAGGTACACCACACAGAACCACACATACAGGGCTTAAAGCACTGTGAGACAAATGACACTATGAGAAGCATTAAAGTTTGATTAATTGAACTTCACAGGTAAAACCACACAAACATCTGGTTGTTATCCACAAGGCCCAACAATGTGCAATGCACCCAAAGTGAATGACAGTATTCAGACTGGAACTTGAAAGATCGGGAATGATATACATAAACTACATTCATGATGAGCCATGGTCGAAGGCTGTCATACATTTTTTAATAGGGATGTACAGTTTCTATGTCCAGTGTACTGAGAGCTGGCTGAATGTGTCTCCCACAGGCTGCGTCAGGACTGGGAGGACAGGCAGCAGGGAGCTGGGCCGGCTGAAGGACATGCACCTGGAACAGGCTGTGAAATACTCTCATGCCCTGGAGGATCAGGCCAAGGCCTCCGCACGTGAGAGAGAGCTACTGGAACAGGTATAGAGAGGAGAGGGGGCCAAAGGGTCTGATAGGTTGTTGAAGGAGAGGGATGGTGACTGGGACAGAAGAAAGCAGCTGGAGAAAGATAAAAGGATGGATGGAGGTATAATTTTTTCGAAAGAGCTGTTGGGACATGCCTTTATAGGAAGCCTTTTCCCTGGTAGGATTCCCTTGTAATACTCTTACTCAACCTTTTCTACAGATGGAGCAGCTGAAGACCAGACTAATGGAGGCAGAGAAAGAGACTGACAGTAGTCCTGTCTCTATTGCGCCAGTCAGAAGGAACAGTAGTGTCACCCATCGCAAGAACGGCACCCCCGCTGTTCCCGAGAAGAGTGAGAAGCCACGACAGCACATTGACATTCAGAAGTTAGGTCACATTGAAACACAGGTGAGAGCCACCACTCAGAGTGAATCTCTCTAGCACGTTCTCTCCTCCTTCCTCTGATACTGTATATCCTTCAGGCTCTGCGCAGTCGAGACAGCCTGCAGTTGGAGTATACTGACTGCCTATTGGACAAGAACCGTCTGCGTAAACGCATCGCAGAGCTTCAGGCCAATCTAGAGCAGCAGCAGAGAGAGCTGGAGAAAGAGAAGGACAGGAGCAGGGAGCAGAATTCCCCCTGTATGCACTGTGTGAGTCTCAGCTACTGTATGTACACACATTCTGTGTACACACTTTTGATTATACTTGCACAACACAAGTGTGTTTTCCCTATTCTGTCAGACATACAGTTTCACACACTCACAAAAATATGATAATCAAATTACAGTGTGGACCTGTTAGCCTTCTCCTGTACTCTTCTAATGTGATTGTCTCTCTGTTCCTCTCCTAGTCTCACCTGTCTCTGTGCAGCGAGGACCAGTGCTACGGGCCCTGCTGCTCCCAGCCCTCTGCCCAACGACACTCACCAGCTGCTCTGCAAGGTCAGAGTTCATCGCCATCTTATCATCTTCATTGGCAGCAGCTAGAATATTAGCAACATTATAGTGTTACCATCAACAGTAGCCACAACATTTATCTCTTCATAATCATGTAATAAATAGTCCTTGAGGAGTGTGGCAGTGTTGCTGTCCAACCCGTCTTTTCATTTGACTCATTCACAGAGTTGTACTGAAGTAGGTACCATTGAGCTGATCCCCGTAATAATAATGATCATTTTACTTGGCATGGTTATTCATGGTCTACTTACAGAGAATATTATTTTTTAGATCAGGGTGAAGCAACTCCTGTGTGCTAATTAAGTCACATTGTTGTTTTGCATAGAGTTAGAGATATGATGTTTTATGTATTGTTTATTTAACTTTTGTTTATTACCTACTTCACTTCTTTGGCAATGTTAACATATGTTGCCCATGCCAATAAAGCCCCTTGAACTGAATTGAATTGATGTTGCCATAGAGGAATTTGTGTATCTGTCAGCATGTTGGTACCTGTAGGATAGCTTTCAGTAAACAGATGCTGATGATGTCTCTGTTTTCATTTCTGTGTCACAGTCTCCCTCTACAGACCAAACCCATGACCACTCCGAAGGTCAGCCTATATTTCAATTCAAATCAAATCAAATGTTATTTGTCACATGCACCGAATACAACAGACCTGCAGTAAAATGCTTACTTACATGCCCTTAACTAACAATGCAGTTTTAAGAAAAATACCAACAAAAATAAGGAATAAAAGTAACAGATAATTAAAGAGCAGCAGTAAAATAACAATAGCGAGGCAATATACAGGGGGTAGAGTTGAGATGAATGCAGTGTTTCCCAACCAGGGGTACTTGACCTATCCACTGGTGGTACTTGAGAAGACTCATGGGACCATAGGCTTACTGGCAAATGCACACGAGGGGGTACTCTGGCCAGAGCAAATATACTTGGTGGTAGAGTAACGGAAAAAGGTTGGGAACCACTGGATTAGGGGATTGGGGTTTTGCAAGGATAGCATTGAAGAAAATAGCATTCCTGAGTTAATCCCTCTTTTTTTTCATGTTTACTTTAATTATTCTACATTTTTACATCACTGTAGCTGATGAAGGATAAACCTTGTATTTGAACTACTGTTTGAATAAGACATGGTAGAAATAGGTATGGCCAAAATTAATGTTTAAAAAAATAAAAACTTTGATGAGAGAGGATAGGCTTAGACTTCTAAATACTTTATTTTGTCTGCAGGTTCCTGCTCAAACTCAGAGGAGAATCTCTTGACACCAGTGAGTTGTTACATTACTCCACAACACTTTGTGACATGCCAACATATCAAAGCATCATGTCTCATCTTGCGTTCATCTATATTATATTAACAAATGTATTTTTCTCACTGAACAGTGTAGCTGTGAATACACACAGTATATGTGGATTATTGAATAATTAATCAACTTTTCAAGTTGTCAAGGAGACAATGAATAGGTTTAAATTGTGGGCCTGCATCGATACTTTAGTCATTCTCTATTTCACTCTTTGTTTGTGTCCTGTGTGTTTTACAGACAGTGGACAGTGAGAGGGATGTTAACAGGCTCTCCATCTTCCCCTTCTCTCCCTGTATGAACTCCATCAACCGCAGGGTCAACATAGAGTATGTCATACCCATAGAATTAGGAATTAGAATTATTATTAATTTAATAGGATATCTATGGTCATACCATAGCAGATCAACTTTTACATTATTCTCCGATATGGAGATATCACTCTCTTAAATCCCATGTTATGCTGTAAATGCATTTAAAATGAAATAAATGATGATGAAAAGTCCTCTTTTGTGATCTTATCCCTTTACAGGTTTGACCTGGACTCCTGGGGCAGTGATGAGAATGAGACCCTCACAGGTTTGGTTTAGTTCAGTACATCCCTCCTGTCTGTCTAAGTCTGTAGTTACCTGTAATACCTGTAACCCCGGCTAAGTATAGATGTGTGTAGTGATGTCTCATTATGTTGTGTTTCAGGAGTCCAGAGTGAGGTCTCCCTGTCGAACTCCTGTAGCTCACTGCATTCTCACCTCTTCCCCCCTGACCTCGTCAACCTGCCCCCTGTCCCACCTCACAAACCCAACTACAGCAGTCTCTGGTATGTCGCCATCTCTGTGCTGCCTACATCAGGACAGTTAATCCAACGTAGTGTAGGTATACTTGCTAACCCTTTATGGTGTGAGATATAATCTTAACTGTATACTGATAAGTGTAATTACCATCTCTCTTTCCACTTCCTCTTTCAGTTTCGAGCCCCTGTCCCCCGTACCTAGTCCCCCCACTACGCACAAAAGAGGAAGAGGCAGCCTGGCAGATGACATCACCATCATTGGGGGCAACCGCACAGGCATCTTTGTTAGCAGCGTCAGAGCTGGTTCTCCTGCTGAGCAGTGTGGTCTGAAGGAGGGCAGTGAGTTACTGGAGATGAGAAACAGAGGCATACAGACAGATGGACAGGCAAACAGATAGTAGAAAAACAGCCACACAGGCCTGAGTATAACTGTCTCTCTCCTCCCTGCCCAGCTGGAGAAGGTTCTGTTTGGTGGGGGCAGTGTGCTGATGAGCCAGTGCACTGGAGAGGTGGCCCACTTCTCTCTGCAGTGGTGGACAGAGCCCTCTTCTCTCAAACACCAGACCAACACAGGGGGTGAAGTTCTGAGACAGCTTTTACAGTTGTTTTCCTTGACTGATGTGCTTTTTCAGTACAGTACACCTTTATAGTATATGGTCTTGGCCTTTATCCAGGCGTCAGACTGTTTATAGAACCAAAAAAGAGACTGTTTATAGAACCAAAAAAGATAAAAGAATAGAGTGTGTGTAACTAACTGCCCACCCCTTTTCCTCTTCTCAGCCTACTCCAAGTTATGTGCCCAGCTCCCTTCTCCTACCTTCTACGGTGCTGACTCCTTCTACGTGCGCGTCAACCTGGACCTGGACCCTCATAGCGACCTGCCCTGTCTGGGGGGGGGGTGATGACATAATACACGTCACTGACACCCGTTACAATGGGAAGTACCAGTGGCGCTGCACCCTGGTGAACCCCCGCACAGCCAAGCCCTTACAGGCGAGGTTCATGCCCAATTACAACAGGTAAGGGAGAGGTGCCACGTACTGGAATAATACCTTTGTTACTGAGTTCAAATGAATGGGTTATACAATGTAAGAACTTTTAATAAGCATGAGAAGAAGATTAAACATTCCATTAATCTATAACAGACAGTTGTGCAAATGTTTAGCTTTGTTAGACTGCACTCACAGACTGCATGGGACACGTAGTGATAAATGTGTGTCCCCCTAAATCTTTCTCTATCTCAGAGCCCAGCAACTGTTATTGGTGAGGTTACGTACCTTAGCCCTGGAGCAGAAGGATTTTTTTTTTTAAGTACGTCTCCTCCTGTCCCTACTGTGTGTGAATCTCTGGTAACCAAGGGTAACCAGACTACTGATTCCTCCATTCCTCACTGTAGGTATCCAAGAAGGGCTCTGAGCGTGTGCGATTGGTCAAGGCTGTGTCCCCCAGCTGTCGTGGGACTGGTTCCACCCCACAGGTCCTTTACACACTCAGCAACCGTAAGCTCCTTTCATATGACTTTATTTATATTTTTGTCCTTTGAAGACTATAGTAAGATAAAAATGCATGAACCTAAATGTGTGTGTGTGTGTGTGTCTTTGCTCAGGTCATGAGGAGCACCTGATTCCTTACAGTATGGTCCAGCCAATACAGGTCAAGACCAAACGGCCTGTCATCTTCTCCCCCTCCTTGCTCTCTCGCGGCCTCATATAGAGACTGCTTCAGCCAGCAGAGTCTGGACTGGACTTCAACACCTGCCAACCAGGTACACACACACACACACATGCAGACACACATGGTTATTCACATAGTGTCACTACACACTCAAATTTCAGAAGAACTAGTTGCATGCTTGTTGTCCTTCTTGCATGATCAGCTGTGTTTTAAAGTAATTACTTGTAGATATGTTGTCTCTCTACCGCTTCTCATGGAGTGATGTATTTCAGAGCCAATCCAGGCCACAGAGAGAAATATTAAGAGTGTTTTCCTGCTAGATGCTTCCACCCCAGAGCAGGCTCTTGGAATCAGTCTATTCAGGATGTAATAAGCCAGGTATACACTCTTTCATTCATTCTCTCTCTCGCTCTCACACACTCACACACACACACACACACAAACAAACAAACACTTCCCATGGGGAAAAAACTGGTTGTGTCAATTTGTATTTTTTATTTAACCTTTATTTAACTAGGCAAGTCAGTCAAGAATAAATTCTTATTTACAATGACGGCCTACCCCGGCCAAACACTCCTCTAACCCGGATAACGCTGGGCCAATTGTGCACCACCCTATGGGACTCCCGATCACGGCCAGTTGTTATACAGCCTGTAATCTAACCAGGGTCGGTAGTGGCGCCTCTATAGCACTGAGATGCAGTGCCTTAGACCGCTGCGCCACTTGGGAGCCCCAAAATGTTGCTTCCACGCTATTTCAACAAGAAAATGTTTTGTAATGATGCTTAATCGACGTGGAAAACTGAATGGATTTGAAAAAGTCATCAACATAAGGGAATTTTGTCTTTTTTCATCAAACATTTAATCTAAATGCAATGACATGGTGACATTTTTTTGTTGATTTCACATTGAATTCATGATAGTTGACAACTACACCTACTGTAAATCAAAACTAGAGGTTGAACTGTCTGTGCCTAGTGGGTTACCTTTCCCATATAGGTTTCTGTGTCTTGTCTCTCAGGACAAGCACTGTCTGTTGGAGCTGGGCCTGAGTAGTGTGGAGGGCCTTCTAAGGCAGGGGGTCTACCCTATCGTCATTAATATCCGACCCAAGAACAAAAAACACAAGAAGCTAAAGTAGGTGCCTGACTGACTATCTGTATTTGTGTGTGTTTACAATACACTTTTAGATCATAAGTTATTCTATGTTCTCTAATCCAATTTATAAACAGTAAAGTCTATCTATTTTGCCCCATTGACAGGAAGTTGCTGACCGGGCGAGGGTAGGATGGCGTGATGGAGGAGGTGTGTCAGGCGGACGAGCAGCAGCTGGAGACCCTAACCCTGCTCTACGACACTCTGGAACCTAGCACCTGGAGCTGCACCGAGGATCTGCTTCTAGCCATACGCAATGTCATCCACAGCCAGCAGAAAGCACTGCTGTGGGTTGAGTTGGAAAGGCTCCAATAGATCCCAATGTTTTCACCCAGTTTTATTGTTTTACTAAGCGAAATTTGATACAATTATCATATACATTTCACACACACCCATTTAGATACCTAGTTCTACCACAGTAAATATGAAGTTTCAAGTTCATATGATGAATTACCTTACAAGCTCAGTAGTAACGTGTCTTTATATTTTAATGTTGTATTTCTTGTCTACCTATGCTAAACATCAGCATTAAACAACCTTCATTAGTTAACAGAGCATCTTTTTAAATGATTGAATAATTCATAATAATACATGGAATTTGTATAGCACTTTTCTAACACCCAAAGACATTAATATTAGTAGTTGGGGTTTGCCTACATTTGCCTTTGGCCACTAGTCACAATACAATAGCTTTTGAAAGTTCTTCTAAAAATAAAAATACAACTTATGACTGCTTTATGGTTAGGAAAAACTTTGGCCTTTAGAATGTTGCTTTCAAGACAACTGGAAACTCGGGAAAATAACGAGAACTTAAAGGCGCTGCATTGTCAATACGTCATCTGTATTGACAATACAGTATTTACTGCGATGCGGCCTCCGCAGAAGTCAGAGCAAACATATTTTTTGCAGAGCAGCCCAGAGCTGTTGTGAAGGAAGTTGTCAAGAAAGTGTGTTTGTGTATATCTAAGACTGCCCCCCCCCCCATCTACTGTCAACCAATCAACCTTCCACTCAATTTGACCTCTGCATGCCTCTGGAGACTCCGTAATTGCGTCACACCATCCTTAAGGCGCCTCAGACCACATTTTCGGAATAAGCGTGGTGATACAGCAGAGATATAATAATGCCGAGGTCAAAACAACTAGAAACTCAGAAAAATACGAGGTCAAATCATGACGTCAGTGATCTTAAGGCTAGAAAGTCGGAGCTCTAGAAAGAGGCCCGAGTTCACGAGATGGAATTCCGAGTTGGATGACCTTTCAAATCGATGTGCCCGTCGGAGCTCGTTTTTCCGAGTTCCCAGTTGTTTCCAACGGACTGAAGTCGGAAGTAGGAGATTTCCGAGTTACCAGTTTTATTTGAACATCGCATAACTTAATACATTTTTCATTAATTTTGACGTTTTTGCTTAGGAGATTTTAGTCGCGCGATTTTGCATTTGACTATGATATTTGGTGCAGTATTTCTCAAGTGACGTGCCTAGTTTCTCTTTGAGACTGCACATAATTGAAATATCCCTACTGTTGACCAATCGCCGACGAGGGGGCGTAGACTTCATCGACCGACTTCCGCTTGCCTCTAGAGAAAAATGGTGTGCCCGAACTGCTGAAAAAAACATGCCGAAGTCCAAAACAAACAAAAACGTCACAAAATGTCATCATAATATATTCACGAACTGTTCCGTCTGGGATGCATGCGGACGCCACTAGGCAACAAAAGAGAAAAACAACAACATGCTGGAAATGTTACATAACAAAGAGGGTATAAATAAGCAGTCAAATGAGGCTGGGATTTTGACGTCAGTCGTATGATACAGATAATACATTGTGTTCTGGAAAAGGTATGATAAAGAGAAGAGGGGGAATGCATTTATTATACTTATTATTATCTCATTCAGGTGCTGACTGTAAACCAAAAATGAGAACGGACTAGGTTATTGATGAGTTTTTGTTTTGCAATATCTAAGTTCACTGAGTTATGGTAGAGGTTGTTCAGGTTCCACTGTCTAGTTATGGTTCTGTATTGTTGCTTTGGCTTACAATTTTTTCTACCAAACTCAAGAAGTGTCATCCCTGATAACCTGGCTAATAGGATGTAAATGACGTCACGCTTGGGCGAGAATACGCCCCCTTGCTGCAGAGTGCAGATATCCATTCAGCCCCCCTCCCTCTGGTCAACAACACAAGCTGCACAGAAAAGCAAAATGGCCGATAGTAAACGAACCGACCTCACAGCGCTTTGCAACCACCAAGAGGTTATGCATGTGTAGTTTACAGCGAAAACTACATTCGTACGAAAGGATATACGTTAACTGAATTTCTCGATTGTTAACATTTCTCCTTTTGGTGATGTTATTTCTTATTTGGTTTAGCCTTGAACTACCGTTAGATTGCTAAACTAGCTTTAGCTAAATAGGTCTGCAAGAATTTCTCAAAGTACTTTATGTTTGATTCCTGAGGTGAGTAACTAAAACATTATTTCACACGATGTAACGTTATGTTGTTCATTACAATGTTGTAAAATGTGTGTGCTATTTTTTTCTATCCATGTTAAGTTATAAGCGACAGCTAGCTAACGTCAGTCAGCTAAGTTAGCTACAGAGAACGTCACTGAAGTTTTATCGTAGCTTCTTTGGCCTTGTCAGTCACTTCAGTCCAAAAACGACAGTTGATTGTACAGACAAGTCATACTATGAAGCAGTATTATTGTCTTGTGTGTATGCATGAATAATTTGTGAAACACAATCAATTCAATTAACATTGCTATTAACTATTTTCGATTACCACGGAGTACTCAACTAATCAACAGTATATATGTGTGGCCGATATGTATGGATATTTTTTTTTTTAACTATGTATGGAGCTTAGCTATGTGAGGTGGTTAGCAAGCCGGCAGCTGTACGTCGTGTTCCATACTAGGCTTTACCTTTTGAGCGGCAGTTAACGACGTCAAAGTCGTTCGCACGAAAGCGCTATCTTACAGCTAGTTCATGTCAATACTATTTTGACAATTTAGCTAGATAGGTTAACACACGTTTGTATCGTTGCGTGACTTTATTCTCGCGGAGTCTGTGTCGTCCGTTTTTTTATATTTTAATTTTTTTTTAAAGTTTACGGTCACGGGGTGTCCAGCTTGGGGCTACTCTGTACTCGAGCTCGAGGCTGGAATAGGCCTTTGCAAACGTCAGAACGATACCACCAGGCAAGCTTCTGCTAGCTGATTTGTATTAAGTGGCACTAGCTAGCATAATGTAACGTTAGCTATTATGGGAATTGTTTTTATTAAATGCCGCGTATAGATCCACATATAAAATTTTAACAAGTCAATAAATAGTTATAGTAAAAACGAACATTAGATTGCTTGCTAGCTAGTTCTTAATCTGACAATTTTGAGCGGCTTAATTTGACTGCTGGCCTTAAATTGTATTTACAGACTAGACTACTACTTCGCAATTTGGACAAGCTCTTGTCCAAATTCCCAAAATGCCTCCCATAGCGCAAACTTGCTTTGTTTACGTTTCCCATACATACACTCAAAAGACCCCACATTTTCAGCTTACTAGCGTTTTCAGTGGAGCGCTTTTGTAAAGCCGAGTCAAACGGGGACTAAAACGAAATGCCACCCCGTGATACCTGACCCATCTAGCCAACTAGCTCGCTCTATCCTGCACACACTCAACTTCTCGCCATCTCTACTAGCTCGCTAGGCCTTGACCTACGTGACAATGAAATATTTCTACCAGCAAACGGGTTCTTTTATCTAACAATCAGCTACTGCCCAGTCTTACATTTCCTCTCTGTTGATGTGCATGTATTACATGTTGTTTGGAGTTGTAATCCTTTGCTTGAAAATGAATCATTCAGGGTGGCTACCACAGATTGTTGCCAAGGTTGTGTCTGCTTAATTCAATAGTTCTGACAATATTAACTAATTGTGTAAGTTCATTTTAATAAACTGTTGATAAAACGTTTTTAGGCAAGTCACAGCAAATGTATTTAACTTCATGTTGATGCCTATCGCCCAATATCAATGCCCACATCCATTTAAATGTGCCCAGATAGGAGAATCAGGAAAGGGAACAGCAGTTCATGGAAGACAAGAAAAAGAAGAAAGAGGATAAAAAGAAAAGGGAAGCTTCCCAAAAGGTATAAAATATCCACTTTTCATCTGGAAATTAGGCCTACATAATTCAGAGTGCTCTGGTATGTTCCTCAAAACAGGGTTGTCTGGTGTTTGATCCAGGTTCATGGCCCATTGAAAGTCAGAGCCACACTGTTCCGGCTGTGTTTGTCGTGACAGCAATAATGATTTACTTGGCCTGTGCACAATAGTTGCTTGTGGTATTATCACTTGACATTCGTTACAAAAATGTGTTGGCTGTTTTATGGCACTGACGGTCTTCTATACTTTCAGGTGACTGAACAAAAAGTCAAAGGTAAGTTTTTTTTTTTTTTTTTTGTAGTCCTGTATATACAGTACCAGTCAAGTTTGGACACCTACTCATTCAAGGGTTTTTATTTATTTTTCTAAATTGTAGAATAATAGTGAAGATGTCAAAACGCTGAAATAACTCATGGAATCATTTAGTAATCAAAGTGTTAAACAAATCAGAATATAATTTTTATTTTAGATTCTTCAAAGTAGCCACCCTTTGCATCTGACAGCTTTGCACACTTGACATTCTCTCAACCAGCTTCACCTGAAATGCTTTTCCAACAGTCTTGAAGGAGTTCCCACATATGCTAAGCACTTGTTGGCTGCTTTTCCTTCCCTCTGCGGTCCAACTCATCTCAAACCATCCCAATTGGGTAGAGGTCAGGTGATTGTGGAGGCCAGATCATCTGATGCAGCACTTCATCACTCTTCGTCTTGGTCAAATAGCCCTTACACAGCCTGGAGGTGTGTTTTGGGTCATTGTCCTGTTAAAAAACAAAAGATAGGCCCACTAAGCGCAAACCAGATGGGATTGTGTTTTGCTGTGGTAGCCATGCTGGTTAAGTGTGCCTTGAATTAGAAATAAATTAACGTCACCAGCAAAGCACCATCACATCACCACCTCCATGATGCACGGTCGGAACCACGCATGTGGAGATCATCCGTTCACCTACTCAAGCAAGTCTCTTCTTGTTGGTGTCCTTTAGTTTTAATTTAAAAAAAAATATATTCATTATTATTTAACTAGGCAAGTCAGTTAACAAATTCTTATTTACAATGACTGCCTAACCCGGACGACACTGGGCCAATTGTGCGCTGGTTTCTTTGCAGCAATTTGACCGTGAAGGCCGGATTCACACAGTCTCCTCCTATTTGGGCTGCAATCTGAGGTACAGTTAACTCTAATGAAATTATTCTCTGCAGCAGAGGTAACGCTGGCAGTCCTCAATAGAGCCAGTTTCATCATAGCGCTTGATCGTTTTTGACTGCACTTAAACGTTCTTAATGTTCCTTATTGACTAACCTTCATGTCTTAAAGTAACAGTGGACTGTCATTTCTCTTTGCTTATTTGAACTGTTCTTGCCATAATATGGACTTGGTCTTTTACCAAATAGGGCTATCTTCTGTATACCACCCCTACCTTGTCACAACTGATTGGCTCAAATGTATTAAGAAGTTAAGAAATTCCACAAAATAACTTAAGACACAGCTATTCATTTACATTAATTTCAGGTCACTACCTCATGAAGCTGGTTGAGAGAATTCCATGATAGCTTTGCGCAAAGGGTGGCTACTTCGGCGTCAGGTAGCCTAGTGGTTAGAGCGTTGGACTAGTAACCAGAAGGTTGCAAGATTGAATATCCGGGCTGACAAGGTAAAAATCTGTTGTTCTGCCCCCGAACAAGGCAGTTAACCCACTGTTCCTAGGCCGTCATTGAAAATAAGAATTTGTTCTTAACTGACTTGCCTAGTTAAATAAAGTTTTAAAAAAAATACTTAGAATCGCCAATATAAAAATATATAATTTATTTTTTTGTTTCTACATGATTCCATGTTTATTTTATAGTTTTGATGCCTTCACTGTTATTCTACAATATAGATAATAGTAAAAAATAAAGAACCCTGGAATGAGTAGATGTCCATACTTTTGACTGCTACTGTGCATCTGTAACACCCCTTCCTTTCATCGAACAAGATAATGATGAGAGGAAATGGCCAAGTTTATATTATGTTACATAACATTATGATTAGGATCCATTCCAGCTTTAACTTTATTGACTTGGTTCATTTGTTTCATTTTCCTTAAGTGCCAGAATCAACCAAGGCCAGCTCCACGCAGTCACTAGCCACTCCTGGCTCTGTGTCTCCCAGCCCTGGCCCCACTCCACCACCGTCCCCCTGCCCTGCAGCTGGGTTCGCTGTTCCTCCGGGTGGGAACAATGCAAACCGGGCGGCTGTGGCCAACGGACAGCCCCCCACCGGTACTCAGCGCTATATGCCCAGAGAGGTGCCCCCAAGATTCCGCTACCAGCAGGACCACAAAGTGCTTCTGAAGAGGGGCCAGCCACCACTGTCCTGCATGCTGCTGGGGGGAGGCAGCGGTAGGGGAGACGCACCCCCTCTTTCACAGGGAGATGCCCCCAATGCAACCACATCTGGATCCACAGGTGGGTCAACATTGAAATGAAAGGATGTGGTTTGGATCTGAAGTCAGCATTAAAATGAATATTCGTCCAAGTGTAATTAACATGCTGTTTTAACCTTCTTAACACGGTCCTCAAGTTAAAAAAGTATGTTTGCTTATTATCTACAGATCCCAATCTGGGTTCACCTTCTCCTTCACCCCCTCACTCCTCACCCTCATCTTCAGTCGCTGCTTCTTCAACTTATGCAAATTCCTCATGGGGGTTGGGCTCTGGCAGCCAGCCCCCTTCTCAGGGCTGGGAGAAGGTGATAGTGGATGGGAGTGACCTTGAAGAGTGGCCCAGCATTGTGGGTGGGGATAGAGTGGGTAACGAGGGAGCAGAGCTGGATGTCCCCAACAACAGCAGTGCCTCACGGACTGACAAATGCACCCAACAGCATCTGAGGACAGGAGGAGCAAGAGCTGGGAGTTCAGACAGTCCCTCCCCACCCCACTCTTCCCCCTCGTCACTCACTGAATGTGTCCTGTCTGGTGTCGTGTGGGGCTCTTCCAGTCAGCCTGGAATTGGAGTGGCCGCAGCAGCAACAGCAGAGGGGCCAGTGCTCAACAATTCCAAAGTCTCCTTTCTTCCTGGGACTCAGGAGAGCCCTCTTAGTGTGAACAGTGGGATTCCTGGTGCCAACTTCAACCCTAATGCCAACCCTTCAGCCTGGCCTGCCCTTGTGCAGGATGGAACGACAGGGGTTGGTGCAGCTACTACCGAAGCTGTGCCCTCATCCATCACAACATCCGTCTCTGCCAGTACCACCCATACTCATCCACTCTCCTCTGTGAATCAAGCTAGCCATCAGCACCAACTCCATGAAATGCCTGCCAGGGATGGAGAACATCTCCATGGGGACTGGGGGGGCTTGGGGCCAGAGCTTGGAGAAGGACCAAATCAAGGAGGCACAGACCTTGTGGACAGTGAGGTTGTTGGAGGGAGCGAGCATCTCTCTGCCTCGTCATCCTCCTCCACAACCTCTTCCTCTTCATGGAGAGCCTTGCCTCCCCCCTCTAACCTCAACACAGGTGCCTCTAAGACTGACGGGTGGAACAGAGTAGGGGGAGATGCAGCTCAGGGGGAGGAGGCAAATGTGTGGGGCTTCGGCAGCCAAGGTGAGAAAGCTGGGTTGGCAGGAGATGAGGAATGGGTCAGGGGAAATGATGTTAGCTCAAATACCCCAGTGGTATCTCAGGGAGCATGGGATGGGGCTACAGAGGAGGGTTGGGGCGGTACACAGGGATCGACAGATGTCAGGGGTTCCAGCAACCCAGCAATAGGAAGTAGCGTTGGAGGCGAGAGTAGCAGCAGCAGTGGAGGTGGTGGTGGTGGCGGCATATCCCAGGATTCTGCCTCACCAACATTTGCAACTATGACTACAGCTTGGGACAATCAGAAAGGGGTTGATGCTATAGGGGAATGGGCAGGTCAAGGTGGCAGAGGAAGTGGAGACCCCTCATCCTCCAGTGGAGGAGGGTCCAGGGCTGGGAGTCACAATCGGCACCAGGAGCATTCCCGCCACCGCTCCAGCAACCCACCCCCCAACCCTGAAGTGGCCTTACAGAGCGTGCTCAGCCGGTCGGACCTGGATCCCAGGGTGCTGTCCAACACCGGATGGGGGCAGATCCAGGTTCAGCAGAATGTGGCCTGGGACCTGGATACAGGAGCAGCCAGTCAAAATGAGGGAAGCAGTTCCCCTGCATTTCCATCTCAAGCTGTTAATTCTACTGGTCGGGCATCTACTTATCCCGCAAGCAACAGCACAATGACTACTGATCTATCTGCTGGGGCCCATATGCCTACTACGAACACTGGTCCTGGCCCTGTATCTTCAAAGGGCGGCTGGGATGACGAGTCAAATTGTGCTCCACCATCCAACATGCGGAATTCTACTGCCTCCAGGATGCCAGTGGAAGATATTGATGGCAGCCAGGGAAAGACGAGTGGAGCCTGGGGCGACGTCAGTACTTCAGAGAGCCATGGCAAAGGCTGGGGCAGTGAGGAGCAGGAGGGAAGAGACCGCAGAGGGGGCGGAGGAAGTAACTGGAGAGATTTCGGAGAACAGGGTGGCGGAAGAGGGAGTGGTTGGGGAGGTGGTCAAGAGGAGAAGGGGACTGCAGGGGGTTGGAAAGAGATGGGTAGGGAGGGAGGTGGATGGGGACAAAAAGGGGGAGGCAACTGGGCGCAGCGTGAACCCAAGACAGGCAATGGAGGCTGGGGGGAAGGGAGGGGCAGAGGTGGAGGCAACACGGACAAAGGATCTTGGGGTAACATAGATGAGGGAGGCCAACAGAGGAGTTGGGGAAGTGGAGGTGACATGGGCGGCAAACCGCACCAGGACTGGTGCGTGAAGCCGCATTCACCACAGATACCAAACAGCCAAGCGGCAACACTGAAATCCCCAAATCAACAGCAACACCAATCACAGACCCAACAGCCACCAGGAGGCTTGGGCAGGTCAGGAGGTCCTCACACCCAGAATCAGAACCAAAACTCGGGCTGGACTGCTGGCCCCATCCCTCAGATCCCTGTTGGGCCTGCTGAGGCCCCTGAGCTCAGCGGGTGGGAGGAGCCCTCCCCTCAGTCCATCAGCCGCAAGATGGAGATTGACGATGGCACTTCAGCCTGGGGCGATCCCACCTGCTACAACAGCAAGAATGTGAACCTGTGGGATAAAAACAGTGCCCCCTCTGGTCAGCCACCGCCACTTCAAGGCAAAACTCAACAGGGTCCACCGACATCCGTACAACAGCCACCACCAAGGAGACAGCCTGTGATCCCAGCTAACCGGGACTCAAACCCTGGCAATGCACCTGGAATGGGTAAGCTATGCCCGATTTATTCCTTCGTAGGCTAACAACTTGCATTTCTGGCAGATTCTTTAATCTGATCTTCTCTGTATTACCAGGCCCCCCAGGTATGTGGGGAGGGGGTGGCAACCTCATTGGACAATCTGTGGATAATGGCACTGCTTCCTGGGGGCAGACTTCTGATCCACCATCTGGCTGGGGAGACCCAGATAACTCAAGCAAAACTGCTGGTTGGGGAAACCCCTCATCTAAATCTGGTAAGACACTTCAAGGAGTTTTCATTGTAAGGCAAATGTGTTGTTGGTTGTTACTCCTTAGGACATTGCATGACCAATATTTGCATATCCCATAGGTTCAAAGTCGGTGCAAGAGACCTGGGGCAAAGGAGAGGGCCCAGTTCCAGCCTCTCGACACTCCAGTTGGGATGAGGAGGAGGACGTTGGTGGAGTTTGGAACAGCACAGGCTCACAGACCAGCAGCAACTACAACTCTGGTGGCTGGGGGCAAGGCCCTGGGGGAAAAAGAGGCAACATCAAGGTATTTTTGTGATTAGGGTCTGCTTGCTCAATTTTGTTTTTGTATCCTAAACTGTGGAACTATGAAAGACATCTTTCTGATTGAGGGAATATGTTTAGCTACATTGCATGTTTCTGTTTGTTCCCTAAAGGGTGGAGGTGGAGACAACTGGATGAACCCAATGACACGACAATTCCAAAATATGGGACTCATGGTAAGCCCTATTAATTATCGGAAGAAAGGATGGTGACATTTTCTGTTGAAGGGTAGGTAGCATAAACGTAACCACATGTAAAATATGGATTTGCATTAGAATACTCATCAAAAGTCCCAATACAAAGTTGCACCTCACTTTTACATTTTTCAATTTATTACATAAAACTGATCGGAATGCTGGAAAAAAATATTTGCGTGGTGTGACATATTGAAGGACCTGGCAAGTCAGTCTATTCCCTATAATGCAAGCCCTCTGCCTATTGGCTACATAGCTTTATTCAAGCCTGTCTCAAAATACAACACTGCCCCTTAAAGACAAATAAGCTCTTTACCTGACTAGTCTTTTAATGGTGTCTAGAAATGTACATGTTTTGTGCTATTGTAGGAAGCAATCACTCCCCTATTACTGACTACAAATGATCTATAACTGGGCTAATAACTGACTTGTCTAGTTAAATAAGGGATAAAAAAAATATTAACAAATGTGCACATGACTACATGAGTACCCTTATCCTACTCCTCCTCTGGTGATGTAGAGGTTAATCCAGGCCCTGCAGTGCCTAGCTCCACTCCCATTCCCCAGGCCCTCATTTGTTGACTTCTGCAACTGTAAAAGCCTTGGTTTCATGCATGTTAACATCAGAAGCCTCCTCCCTAAGTTTGTTTTATTCACTGCTTTAGCACACTCTGCAACCCGGATGTCCTAGCTGTGTCTGAATCCTAGTTTAGGAAGGCCACCAAAAACCCAGACATTTCCATCCCATACTACAACATTTTTTGATAAGATAGAACTGCCAAAGGGGGTGGAGTTAGCCTGCAGAGTTCTGTCTTACTATCCAGGTCTGCCCAAACAATTTGAGCTTCTACTTTAAAAAAATTAACCTTTCCAGAAACAAGTCTCTCACTGTTGCCGCTTGCTATAGACCACCTACTGCCCCCAGCTGTGCCCTGGACAACGTATGTGAATTGATTGCCCACCATCTATCTTCAGAGCTCGTGTTGTTAGGTGACCTAAACTGGGACATGCTTAACACCCCAGCCATCCTACAACCTAAGCTTGATGCCCTCAATCTCACACAAATGATCAATGAACCTACCATGTACAACCTCAAATCTGTAAATACAGGCACCCTCATAGATATTTTCCTTACCAACCTGCCCGCCAAATACACCTCTGCTGTCTTCAACCAGGATCTCAGCGATCACTGCCTCATTGCTTGTGTTTGTAATGGGTCTGCGGTCAAACGACCACCCCTCATCACTGTCAAAAGCTCACGAAAACACTTCAGCGAGCAGGCCTTTCTAATCGTCCTGGCCCGGGTATCCTGGAAGGATATTGACCTCATTCTGTCAGTAGAAGACGCCTGGTTATTCTTTAAAAGTGTTTTACTCAGTCTTAAATAAGCATGCTCCATTCAAAAAATTTAGAACCAGGAACAGATATAGCCTGTGGTTCACTCCAGACCTGACTGCCCTTGACCAGCACGAAAACATCCTGTGGCGTACGGCATTAGCATCAAATAGTCCCCGCGATATGCAACTTTTCAGGGAAGTTGGGAACCAATATACACAGGCAGTTAGGAAAGCAAAGGCTAGCTTTTTCAAACAGAAATTTGCATCCTGCAGTACAAACTCCAAAAAGTTCTGGAACACTGTAAAGTCCATGGAGATTAAGAGCACCTCCTCCCAGCTGCCCACTGCACTGAGGCTAGGAAACACTGTCACCACCGGTAAATCCACAATAATTGAGAATTTCAATAAGAATTTTTCTACAGCTGGCCATGCTTTCCACCTGGCCACCCCTACCCTGGTCAACACCCCTGCACCCCCCACAGAAACTTGCCCAAGCCTCCCCCATTTCTCCGTCACCCAAATCCAGACAGCTGATGTTCTGAAATAGCTGCAAAATCTGAACCCCTACAAATAAGCCGGGCTAGACAATCTGGACCCTCTAAAATGATCAGCTGAAATTGTTGCAACCCCTATTACTAGCCTGTTAAACCTCTCTTTCGTATCGTCTGAGATCCACAAAGATTGGAAAGCTGCTGCGGTCATCCCTGTCTTCAAAGGGGGAGGCACTCTAGACCCAAACTGCTACAGACTTATATCTATCCTACCCTTCCTTTCTAAGGTCTTCGAAAGCCAAGTTAACAAACAGATCACCGACCATTTCGAATCCCACCATACCTTCTCCGCTATGCAATCTGGTTTCCGAGCTGGTCATGGGTGCACCTCAGCCACACTCAAGGTCTTAAACGATATCATAACCACCATCGATAAAAGACAATACTGTGCAGCTGTATTCATCGACCTGGCCAAGGCTTTCGACTCTGTCAATCACCACATCCTCATCGGCAGACTCGACAGCCTTGGTTTCTCAAATGATTGCCTCGCCTGGTTCACCAACTACTTCTCTGATAGAGTTCAGTGTGTCAAATCGGAGGCCCTGTTGTCCGGACCTCTGGCAGTCTCTATGGGGGTGCCACAGGGTTCAATTCTCGGGCCAACTCTTCTCTGTATACATCAATGATGTTGTTCTTGCTGCTGGTGATTCTCTGATCCACCTCTATGCAGATGACACCATTCTGTATACTTCTGGCACTTCTTTGGACACTGTGTTAACAACCCTCCAGACGAGCTTCAAAGCCGTACAACTCTCCATCCGTGGCTTCCAACTGCTCTTAAATGCAAGTAAAACTAAATGCATGCTCTTCAACCGATTGCTGCCCGCCTGTCCAGCGTCACTACTCTGGATGCTTCTGACTTAGAATATGTGGACAACTACAAGTGCCTAGGTGTCTGGTTAGACTGTAAACTCTCCTTCCAGACTCACATCAAACATCTCCAATCCAAAGTTAAATCTAGAATCGGCTTCCTATTTTGCAACACCGCATCCTTCACTCATGCTGCCAAACATACCCTCGTAAAACTGACTATCCTGCCTATCCTTGACTTCGGCGATGTCATTTACAAAATAGCCTCCAACACTCTACTCAGCAAATTGGATGCAGTCTATCACAGTGCCATCCGTTTTGTCACCAGAGCCCAATATACTACCCACTACTGCGACCTGTATGCTCTTGGTGACTGGCCCTCGCTTCATATTCGTCACCAAACCCACTGGCTCCAGGTCATCTAAATCTATGCTAGGTAAAGCCCCGCCTTATCTCAGCTCACTGGTCACCATAGCAGCACCCACCCGTAGCATGCGCTCCAGCAGGTATATTTCACTGGTCACCCCCAAGACCAATTCCTCATTTGGCCGCCTTTCCTTCCAGTTCTCTGCTGCCAATGACTGGAACGAATTGCAAAAATCACTGAAGCTGGAGACCCATATTTCCCTCTAACTTTAAGCACCAGCTGTCAGAGCAGCTCACAGATCATTGCACATGTACATAGCCCATCTGTAAATATCCCATCCAACTACCTCATCCCCATACTGTTATTTATTTATTTTTTTGTTCCTTTGCACCCCAGTATTTCTACTTGCACATTCATCTTTTGC
The DNA here is from genome assembly GCF_029448725.1 of Salvelinus fontinalis. Lineage (NCBI taxonomy): Eukaryota > Metazoa > Chordata > Actinopteri > Salmoniformes > Salmonidae > Salvelinus > Salvelinus fontinalis. Next base: position 77,496,802 of record NC_074666.1, on the reverse strand, counting down.
ACATCGATCACTCTAGTGTTTAATTGCTAAATTGTAATTATTTTGCCACTATGGCCTATTTATTGCCACCTTCCTTACCTCATTTGCGCACACTGTATATAGACTTTAACTCTATTGTATTTTTGACTGTATGCTTGTTTATTCCATGTGTAACTCTCTTGTCGCTTTGCTTTATCTCGGCCAGGTCGCAGTTGTAAATGAGAACTTGTTCTCAACTAGCCTACCTGGTTAAATAAAGAACATGCAGCTCTCGCTTTGATCTCAAACCAACCCCATCTGCTCATGACTGCTCATGCTGTAAACACAGTCCAGTTCAAAGTAAATGGGACAGATCCATATATGGTCTATTTGCATATAGAGCTACTGCAGCTCTGATATGTTTATGCCGCCCCGGGCTGTGTAGCGTACGGGCTGAGTAGTGAGTGTCAATGCAATAGAATTCTACTCCGATGCGTTCTGCCTACATAAACATTTCTTGCGTAGTTTTTGTTTCGGTATATTACATTGAAAGTGGCCAATATTGCATTGATTCGATCACAATTGCCACAGTAAAGGGATACGTGGATGGTGTTAACAAGAAACAACCTTTTCTGAGTCAAAATATAAGCTGAGATCTACCGCTCAGATTTGTTTTTTACCTACTTAAAACAACCTATGCAACATTAACCAGTTGAAAACAGTACTGTAGCGATCATGTTTGTGCAGTAAGCTATAGGCCCAATACATTATCACCACATATTAGCTTTGCTTGAATAGCCAATGTATTTTGTTCGGGCCATTTAAAAAATATATATATTTATTTATTTATCAAAGTTCGAGGTAGGCTGTATGATCACACTGGTAATAGATCCATTGTTGTATTACTTCTGAGACATAGCTGCGTGAGCACACATTTAAATAATTAGCTTTATATTTTACTGTTCTTATGGGGCCTGCATCTGATGTTCAGTCTCAGCGGAGGGAGGGAGCAGCATACAGAGACTGCCTCTAAACATCCCTTTGGTCTCCCTTTCCTCCACTGACCAAAAAGGGACACTGTCTTCCAGCTGATTGCAAAACTCGAATTGCACCGCATTATTGCACAAATTCATGTTACTCCTATGAACAGAGGGGGAAATATTTCTCTATTAAAATGACCCAAGCTGATAATAATAACGCAACTCTCTATAGATACTTCCCTACTCATTCATTACTGCTGCATTGCATGTTTTAGCACTGAGTGTAAATGGGATGAACTCATTTCATGGCTTTTAAGTGTTGACAGCGCTGAGTTAAACTTGAACCCACTCATAAAATCTTTACTGTATTCGTTAGGTCTCTCTGGTCATGGTTTTGAAAACTCACAGTATCAATTTTGCTGTAGCTTCCTTTTATGCCTGCTACGTTACTGCAGAAACGGTCATCTGAGCCATCCGATTGGCCAGTGGTAGACATAGTGCACTTGATTTGCTCTCTGAGCCCACCGGGAAGGCAGAGATTGTGCCATAAGACACATGAAATGGTTCAAAATGGCAACAGTTCACCTACACGGCGCACAGGGCAGTTGAATTGGGTGCGTCTACCGCCAACAGTGGTAAAAATAGGAACACATTGCTTTATCGTTAGGTTTTTATTTGGCGATCGACTAGGAATCCCTTCACTATCAACTGGTCGATCATGATTGACCGATTGGTGACCACTGAACTTTCTAGAGCAGTGAAGCTCAATCTTGTGCATCTCTCTGTGGGTTGATATTCCTGTGCGGCAGTCCCTGGAGCTGTGTGGAATGCGTGCAGTTTAGAGGGACCATTGGTTAGCACTGCTTGAGTCAGCCAGTTGCTGTCAACACCTAGCTTACAGCTACATTAAAGTAAACCACATTTTTGGAAATGCATAATGCCATCTAACCAGTTATCAAATAATGTTACCAGTATATGCAGTCTTCTTAGCAAGCCAGCAATAATTTTTTTTGCCTGCTAGTTAGCCTAGCCAGATAGCCATGTCGACAGTGGTGATTGGCTAGCTAAGTAGTAAGCCAGAGAAAAACTAGTCTAGCACAGGGAGAACAGATATAGATATACAGCAGATATAAAGTAAAGAACGGAGACAAACTTCTTATGGCTGCAATCCCGTTAACGGGATCGATATGACAACAGCCAGTGAAAGTGCAGGGCGCCAAATTCAAACAACAGATCTCATAATTAAAATTCCTCAAACATACATGTATCTTATACCATTTTTAAAGGTAATCTTGTTGTTAATCCCACAAGTGTCTGATTTCAAATAGGCTTTACTGCGAAAACACCACAAACGATTGTTAGGTCACCGCAAAATCACAGAAAAACACAGCTGTTTTTCCAGCCAAAGACAGGAGTCACAAAAAGCAGAAATAGAGATCAAATTAATCACTAACCTTTGATCTTCATCAGATGACACTCATAGGACTTCATGTTACACAATACATATGTTTTGTTCGATTAAGTTCATATTTATATCCAAAAACCTCAGTTTACATTGGCGCCATGTTCAGAAATGCCTCCAAAATATCCGGAGAAATTGCAGAGAGCCATGTCAAATAACATAAATACTCATCATAAACTTTGAAAGGTGCATGTTTTACATAGAATAAAAGATACGCTTGTTCTTAATGCAACCGCTGTGTCAAATTTCAAAAATCTTTACGGCAAAAGCACAATATTCAATAATCTGAGAACCGCGTTCAGCCACAAAAGCAAGCCATACAGTTACCCGCCAAATTGTGCAGTCAACAAAACTCATAAAAAGCATTATAAATCTTCACTTTGCTGATCTTCATCGGAATGCACTCCCAGGACTCCCACTTCCACAAGAAATGTTTGTTTTGTTCGGTAATGTCCATCATTTATGTCCAAGTAGCTACTTTTGTTAGCGCGTTTAGTACACATATCCAAACGCTCATGCAGGTCCAGGCGAACGTCGGACGAAAACTTAGTTATATTACAGGTCGAATAAACTTGTCAAACTAAGTATAAAATCAATCTTTAGGATGTTATCAAATATTCAATAACGTTCCAACCGGAGAATATCTTTGTCTATAGAAGTAATGGAACGTAAGTCGATATCATGTGGAATGTGTGTGACCAGGACCTGGCTCTCTGTCAGACGTCTGACTTAAACAGCTCCCATCCGGCTCAACATCACAGTAGAAACTTCATTCAACGTTCTACAGACTGTTGACATCTAGTGGAAGCCGTAGGAAGTGCAAACAGATCCATATCCTACAGTGTTTTCAATAGGCGATGAATTAAATCTACCAACCTCAGAATTCTCACTTACTGGTTGGATTTCTTCTCAGGTTTTTGCCTGCCATATGAGTTCTGTTATACTCAGACATAATTCAAACAGTTTTAGAAACTTCAGAGTGTTTTCTATCCAATACTAATAATAATATGCATTAGCAACTAATGACTGAGGAGCAGGCCGTTTACTCTGGGCACCCCTGTGCACCTTTCATCCAAGCTACTCAATACTGCCCCTGCAGCCATAAGAAGTTAACAATTTACGGCTGAGTTGGCTACCAAAGAGCAAAGAAGAGGACTTCAGAGGGAGAGTCTGCATACTAATCCAATAGTGATTTATAGTGCGGTAAATCCACATTGAATTTACACGGTTTCTCATCACTGCTGACACTCGATGTACCAGTAGGAAATCGAGCAGAGATGGTCAACTGGATTTAGCTGTAGAACGATTTAAAAAAATTATTGCGTGGACGGTCTGGGAGGGCTGGAACATAATTACAAATCATTTGTAGACTGCAAATTATCCACGATAAGCCCAAACCGATCTGTTTGACTGAAACATAATCATTTCAAACCTTGCTTACATTTTTATACAATCTCATCTTTTTATTATGCTTGGGAATACTTTGAACACATTTCCAAAATTAAAAATCACTTTATTGGTGTTTTTACAGTCTTATGAACAATGAACCATAAAAAAATCTATATTTTTGACACACAGAACTTGGCCCAAATAAGGCCACCAGTTGGGGAACCCTAAAATAGAGCTTTCAGGCTTCACAAACAACGCTCGGCACAACACCTGGTTTCATTCTGAATCCTGCCTTCCACTGGTTATACTAAGCCATTGAAGTCCTCCGGGATGAAATGAGCACCGCATACAGTAGATGTGCGCACGGTTCCCATACTTCACCAAACACTAGGAGTTGAGGCTTTGCAGATTTTGGCATGAATTTATATGGTTTCTTATTAGTGAATGCACGTAGTATCTCACCATGATTTGCAATGTAATTACATGCTAGCTTGGCTAGTAGCTAACGTTAGCCAACTGGAACTAGCTAGGTAGCATAGATTCTCAAGATGATGTTCTGAAGAGGTTTTAAAAAACACTAAAACATAACCGTGTTTGTAGTAATGGTTAACCAGATCGTGACTAAGTCTTTGATCACTCTGTTACTTTGAGTAAAAACTCAAGCTTCCCACTCCTTTAATAGGGCGAGGACTTGAGTCTTGATAAAAAGTTGGAAGGAGATAAGAGAGGGATGAACGACTACAGCGGTGAAATGCGGAGAGGAGGAAGAGGTGGTGGAGGCTACCGTATGCCCAGTTCCAAAGACATGGGGCCTGGAGACATGGGGCCTTACAGTGACAAGGTAAGGGAGTCATACTCCTGTCAAAGGGTTCAAGGTGTCCTTGAAGCTGTGCTAAGCAGTGTTTGCATGGTCTGTCGATTGGCCTAGGTGAAGGAGGCTAGATATGTTGACCCTATCATTAGCTAGCCAGCTAACATCAACTAGCTTTTTTTGTCAACTAACTTTATAGATATTTTCCTTTTATCAGCTCTCACTGTTCTTTTTATCTTTTCATATTTAACTGTACTCTTATGTATATTGTTCCAGGTGGGTGGTCATGGTTTATTTAGTGGCAGCGGTGGGATGCCTCAGTCTCGGGGAATGCGCCAGCCTGGGATGCATCCCATGAACCCCCCCCAAGGGTTACGCGGACAAGTCCCTCATCAATTCTTGTCTGCGCAGGTGCGTTGCCTGTGTTGTACCTCATGAATATTAATGTTTATTTGCAAAGTTGTTCCATGTTGGGTATGAGCAGGTGTTCCAAAAGTCAATAACAATATATTTTCTAGCTTGTCTTTAGATGACCATTTTGGAATATTGGCCAAGGTTGTCTAACAAAACTCTACCTTCTATATATATATATTTTTTTTACGTCACAGGTGCCGGGTCCCATGCTAAAGCAGATACCCTCTCCTGGCAGCAGTGTTGGAGGAGTCGGCGGAGGGGTGTTCCCACCTCAGCTCTCACCACAGCAACTTGCCGTGCTTAGTAACATTTACCCTCATGTGCAGCAATTCCACCTGGTAAATATCGTCTCCGCCTCGATGTTGTGGTGCAGGCCGTCTGAACAATTTATCACAATTTTCAAAATTGCTCAGTAATTCAAATAATCTTGTATTGATTGTATATCAAGTAATTGCAACTGTAAAACTGCTACTACACTAGCTCTCTCAGTGGAATAGAATAGTACAACTACTTTGTGCCTGTCAACTCCATATCCCCCCAGGCTTGTCAGCTCCTTCTGCAGCAGCAGCAGCAGCAGCTCCTGCAGAACCAGAGGAAGTTGCCCCAGCCTATACGCCAGCAGACTGATCCACAGCAGGTACTGAACGTCCCATAGTAGTGTAGTGGCTTATCACTATACCTATAGCAGTTCGGACGAATTTAAATATTAGATGCAATAGTTGTGCTAGAATTTCAGTATGAAGTAGCTTTCTAGCCAGCTTGTCTTTTAGTCTCTTGATGCAGTGTTTGTGTACATATTTTTAAATCTTTTCTCTTACCCCATGTCTCCATAGCTGGCTAGAATCATGGCTATTCTGCAACAACAGAGACAGCAACAACAGGGAGTGGTAGGTGGAGGCAGTGGGAGCTCCAAACTGTCCCCATCTCTTGGAGGGGCACCAAAACAACCTATGGCAGACTCAATCCCCCACCCTGGTATGGGTGGCCCCTTGTTAGATCTTCATGCCAAAACACAGGGGATGTACTCTGGTAAGTTGCTTAGGTTTGGTCTTCGTTATTATCTTTCTAACATATCTCAGTCCAATCTGTCAGTTTAGAGCAGTGTACTCAGTATGACGTCAAAGGCAAACCATTACTAAATCATATCCAACTAATTTGTGTAAACAGTAGCTCGTATATCACTGTTGCCGTGACGAAGGTCTTTCATTTAAATCACCTAGCAGCTATTCCGTGATGTTCGATTTCAGGGGGATTACACTGGCCCAGGTTTTATCAACACAGCCATCATCTTTGCTCATGACTGCATTGAATGAACCATCTGACCATGTTTTTTCTGGTATATCAGGTCTTGCTCCCGGAGGCAATCTGTCTGGGCTGGAGCTGGGCTCCATGGTGGGGGGGGTGAAGGATGGAGGAGGGCAGCAGTCCCGCTTCAAATGGATGATGGAGGGTCACTCTCCGGCCCCCTCTCCCCCAGATACAGCCCATCACAAGAATGGTAAGTCATTAAAATCCAATTTCTTGCTAATGACATGAATAATCATACCTATATAAAGCCATAAAAGGAAAAGCCATGTCAAACTGACAAATTATTTGTATTTCTGTTTTTGTCTTGTGTGCTATTGCAGGTCCTTTACCCATGGCCATGAAAGTTCGAGAGGGCTCCCCATATTCACAGTATGAGTTGCTCGGGGTTGATGGTTTGGGAATGCCCCCTCAGGGCCCTTCTGACAACTGGCACCGTACCCCTGGAAGCAAGATGGGCACCATGACTGGGACATCCAGCTGGCCCCCAGGTAAGCTGCTTACAGTACCCCAAGTTCCTAATGCACAATTTTGACATGCACATATGAAACATTGCAGTTGCAAAAAATGTCAATATTGCCAGGCTCAGTCTTCCCTGTGGTTTCTGCGGTGACAGAGTTCCAGCCTGGAGTGCCCTGGAAAGGCATCCAGAGTGCCGACCCGGAGTCGGACCCGTACATGACCCCTGGCAGTGTGCTGGGCTCCCATGGACCCTCTAGCCTCAGTGACTCTGACCACCAGTTACTTCGAGACAATGCAGGTACTCAATGTTTCTGTATAAGTATTGAATGAGATTAAATCTATTGGCACACCTTGGGCTGTTGCAGTGACCGTATTACTGGCGATCACGAGGGCAGTCGAACTGCCTGGTGGGGAAAGTATCCTCCATTTGCTATTTAAGGGCTTTTTTTATTTTTTTTATCCCGCTGCCCCTGTTTTGGTGCAGGTGCACGACAATGGTCTGTTCTAAATCAAAACAAATTTCACAAATATATATTATTTAGTATATGTAAAAACAAGATTAAATCAAGAATAGTCTGACGGGGGACAATTAGGGTTGCAAAGGGTCTGTAAATTTCCGGACATTTTTCATGGGAAGTTGAGCCCTGGAATTTGGGGAATTTTGCTTAAATTCATCAAAAAGGTTAGCTTATAACAGTGGACCTTTTTTTGTAGGATACATGAGGCAATTGTAGGTCTTGTGGCATATTTTGGTTAAACTATCCCCAATTCAATGGAATTGCAACCCTCTGCATGCACAGTGCATTCTTCCATCACATGTAGAGCTGATTCTCAAGATCTTGCACACTAATGAGATGCTGTTGAGCACACATTACTGCTATGTCTGAGCCAAGTACTACATGCTTTCTGGTAAGTTTTCATTACAGTACCTGGTGGGGTGAATATATTTTATGACATAAATCATTTTTTATTAACTAGTAAGTAGTAGCCTAGAGCAAAGTGTTTAAATCATTTCTAACTTGTTAACAATTTCTGCTAGTTAGTTTTTGCTTACATGTGGGTTTTAGTTTGCTTGAGCCTGCTAGCTGAGTGTTAATTCACCTGTTTCCATATGTTTCATTTTAAAACATTTATCTTACAAAGGAATTGTTTAATCTAACTGCTTAACTATTTATCTGTACATGGAATTGTATTTGTTTTTATTTACTCTTAAAAAAAATCTTTGCAGGAAAATGCCATGGGCTTTATCTGATGTGTGGAGACATTTCACTGCAGCTAATGTAGAAGGAAAAGCTGTGTACATTTGCAAGTACTGTGCCCAATCATATGTGAAGAATGCAACAGATGCAGAATCATCTGGCCAAGTGCATAAAGTTCCCTCACTGCTCACAACAAGCAACCTCCGACAAAAGTACCTCTACTTCTATTCGAGGTGAAAATGACGAATCAGACACCTTATTGATAGCGACAGCTCATGGTCTCCTGGAATCAGAAGTTTGCAACTGGTTCACCTCTGATGCTCACAGGCAATGTGTATTGGAAGAGATTTCTGAATGTTCTTCGCCCAGCATACACCCCTCCAACCAGACATGCTTTATCTACTCATTTGCTGGATGCAGAGTTCAACAGAGTTCAAGTGAAGGTCAAGCAAATCATAGAGAAAGCCGACTGTATTGCAATCATCTCTGATGGGTGATCAAATGTTTGTGGGCAAGGAATAATTAACTACATCTCCACCCTTTAACCAGTATTCTACAAGAGCACAGACACAAGGGACAACACACACCGGTCTCTACATTGCAGATGAGCTGAAGGCATTCATCAATGACCTTGGACCACAAGGTATTTGCACTGGTGACCGACAATGCGGCAAACATGAAGCATGCCTGTTCTAAAGTGGAGGAGTCACACCCTCACATCACACCCATTGCTTGTGCTGCTCATGCTTTGAATCTGCTCCTCAAGGACATCATGGCACTGAAAACAATGGATACACTCTACAAGAGAGCCAAGGAAATGGTTTAGGTATGTGAAGGGTCATCAAGTTATAGCAGCAATCTACCTCACCAAGCAAAGTGAGAAAAATAAGAGCACATTAAAGCTGCCCAGCAACACCCGTTGGGGAGGTGTCATCATGTTTGACTGTCTCCTGGAGGGGATGGAGTCTCCAAGAAATGGCCATATCATAGTCTGCCGATATGGACAGCCCCATCAAGAGGATCCTCCTGGATTATGTATTTTGGGAGAGAGTGGTAAGCAGCCTGAAACTCCTGAAACCTATAGCAGTAGCCATTGCACGGATTGAGGGAGACAATGCCATCCTGTCTGATGTTCAGACTCTGATTGCAGATGTAAGAGAAGAAATCCGTACTGCCCTGCCCACTTCACTGTTTCTCCAAGCAGAGGAAACTGCAGTTTTGAAATGCATAAAAAAGCGTGAAGACTTCTGCCAGAAGCTCATACACACCGCATCGTACATGTTGGAGCCCAAGTATGCTGGCAAGAGCATCCGGTCTGGTGCAGAAATCAACAAGGCCTATGGTGTCATCACTACCGTGTCTCGCCACCTTGGCCTGGATGAGGGAAAGGTTCTTGGCAGTCTGACGAAGTACACTTCCAAGCAAGGGCTTTGGGATGGAGATGCAATATGGCAGTTGTGCCAACATATCTCATCAGCCACCTGGTGGAAGGGACTTTGTGGATCCGAGGCTCTTTCCCCTGTTGCCTCCATCATCCTCCAAATTCTACTTATATTAGCCTCCTCAGAGCGCAACTGGTCCTTGTTTGGGAACATACACACCAAAGCACGCAACAGGCTGACCAATACAATGGTTGAAAAATTGGTGGCCATCCGGGCAAATTTGAGGCTTTTTGAGCCTGACAATGAGCCATCCTCAAGGTTGGAAAGTGACAGTGAAGATGGGGTGGACATTGAGGAGGTCCAGAGAGAAGACATTGAAGCCTGAGAGGAAGACAACCAAAGCTTTAGTTTCTAGACTATCATTTTACAGATGTATGTTAAATGTTTTTGGGAGATGCAATGGATCATTCAATATTTCCTTTTGTTGTTCAGTGAAAACATCCCATGTGAAGAGTCAATTCATTGAATTAAATTTAAATTCATAACTAAGACATTTGTATTTCTATTGAAAGGATTTAATCATTTACAATTATCTACTTATGGTAAGGTTTGTTTCTATCTCCATATTATATGGTAAATATATCCAATACAAAAAAACATGTCGTGTCTTTGGCATCGTTAGATTGAAGACTTATTTTATTAAATCAATTCTCTGTAATTATTATTACATGATTTAAACAAATAATGTAAATGTAATTAACTAGGAAGTTGGGGCACCAAGGATAATCTTCAGATTACAAAGTTATAATTTTCCTAATAACTCTTCAGATATTTTATCTGATCAGTCTTCTAATTAATGAAATATTCTTTACCTCACGTTAGTCTCATTCCAAACGTCGTAAATTGTTGGTTATCTGCACGAACCCAGCCTTTACTATGAATCATCATACACCAATGTCTTCATTATTTATTTACTAACTAAATAATCACAGAAACGCATAAACAAACATTAGAAATGGTTACAAGGAAATGATAGGGGAGGTTCCCTAGTGGGCTAAGCCGATATGACGGCTTGGTGGACAAAGGGAAGTGGGTGTGGTAAAGACAGTCACTACACAGTTGATAATTATATTAATTGAAATGCTAATCATTTGCACATGAACACACTCATTTGGGAATAATTGCAATCAATATATACTTGCTCCTAGTGTGTCGTTGTGATCTGTTGGAATCGTCAGTCCTTCTGTTGGAAAGTTCATCCGAGCGTCTCTGCTTCCCTGAAGTCTTTTGTGGTTAGAATGGATACGTCAGAGTACCATTCAAAAATGTTCTTATAGATTAGATGTTTTGTCGGTCTTCGCGTCCCAGGTTGACAATTTCTAGCTGCAGACTAGTAATTAGTATCTAAGATTTGCTCTTATTCTGTCAGGATCGATAGTCTCAGAGTTGAACCATTTCCTGCCGTGTAGCCAATGCTCCACGTTGTATGGTTAGAAATTTAACAACCATTACAGCCTTAGCTTAAACTGAGGTTTTTGTGGTCTCTACTCAAACCTTTGCCCCCTCAGCTAACCGAGGTAGGCATGGTCTGAAGAGGATTTTCTCAGGTGGGGGTTTTATTCGTAACAGTACAAAAGGGCTGTCCCACGAGCCAGATCATGTCTCTTCAGGGGGAAGGGCCAATGACTTAAACTTTTTAAAGGGAATACAATTCTCTCACATTAACCTGTCTAGCCCCTGGGTCCCCCCCCCCCCCCATTCCACTGAAAATGATTAAGTGTTTTACAGCGAAAATACAATATAGCATTATATTAGCTTACTACAATAGCCAACCGCATTCATTCAACGCAAAGGTAGCGATAGCGAAAAAACCAGCAAAAGATATACATTTATTCACTAACCTTCACAATCTTCATCAGATGACAGTCCTATAACATCATATTACACAATACATATATGGTTTGTTCGAAAATGTGCATATTTAGAGCTGAAATCCGTGGTTATACATTGTGGAAACGTAGCAACTTTTTCCCAGAATCTCCGGATATATTTCTGACACTCACCTAATCTGACCAAATTACTCATCATAAACTTTACTAAAAAATACATGTTGGATAGCAAATGAAAGATACACTAGTTCTTAATGCAATCACAGTGTTAGAATTCTAAAAATAACTTTAGTACGACATACAGCTTACGTTATAGCGAGACAGCGCCTGCAATGAGGGCGGAAAATAATACTAAACATTTTCCACAGAAATACGAAATAACATCATAAATGGTTCCTACTTTTGCTGAGCTTCCATCAGAATCTTGTACAAGGGGTCCTTTGTCCAGAACAATCGTTGTTTGGTTTTAGAATGTCCTCTTATCCTGTCGAATTAGCAACCAAAGCTAGCCAAGTGGCGCGAAGCTGTCCATCGTCACCAAACGCAGAGAACGGAAAAAGCCAAAACTCCCGATTTAAACTTTCAATAATCTGATAAAACTATATTGAAAAAACATACTTTATGATGATATTATCACATTTATCAAATAAAATCAAAGCAGGAGATATTAGCCGTCTATAACGAAAGCTTTTCAGAAGCCAAGGCTGATGTCCTTCCCGCGCCTTGCTGAACAAAGGAAATTTGGGGTCATGTCATTCCAAGAGCTCTCTTTTGACCTCAGATCAAGCTATACACCCCCTTTCACCTCTCACTGCCTGTTGACATCTAGTGGAAGGCGTATGAAGTGCATGTACACTGCTCAAAAAATAAAGGGAACACTTAAACAACACAATGTAACTCCAAGTCAATCACACTTCTGTGAAATCAAACTGTCCACTTAGGAAGCAACACTGATTGACAATACATTTCACATGCTGTTGTGCAAATGGAATAGACAAAAGGTGGAAATTATAGGCAATTAGCAAGACACCCCCAATAAAGGTGTGGTTCTGCAGGTGGTGACCACAGACCACTTCTCAGTTCCTATGCTTCCTGGCTGATGTTTTGGTCACTTTTGAATGCTGGCGGGGCTTTCACTCTAGTGGTAGCATGAGACGGAGTCTACAACCCACACAAGTGGCTCAGGTAGTGCAGCTCATCCAGGATGGCACATCAATGCGAGCTGTGGCAAGAAGGTTTGCTGTGTCTGTCAGCGTAGTGTTCAGAGCATGGAGGCGCTACCAGGAGACTACATCAGGAGACGTAGAGGAGGCCAACAACCCAGCAGCAGGACCGCTACCTCCGCCTTTGTGCAAGGAGTAGCACTGCCAGAGCCCTGCAAAATGAACTCCAGCAGGCCACAAATGTGCATGTGTCAGCATATGGTCTCACAAGGGGTCTGAGGATCTCATCTCGGTACCTAATGGCAGTCAGGCTACCTCTGGCGAGCACATGGAGGGCTGTGCGGCCCCCAAAGAAATGCCATCCCACACCATGACTGACCCACCGCCAAACCGGTCATGCTGGAGGATGTTGCAGGCAGCAGAACGTTCTCTACAGCGTCTCCAGACTCTGTCACGTCTGTCACATGTGCTCATGTGACAGAAAGCCTGACCTGCTTTCATCTGTGAAGAGCACAGGGTGCCAGTGGCGAATTTGCCAATCTTGGTGGTCTCTGGCAAATGCCAAACGTCTTGCACGGTGTTGGGCTGTAAGCACAACCCCCACCTGTAGACGTCGGGCCCTCATACCACCCTCATGGAGTCTGTTTCTGACCGTTTGAGCAGACACATGCACATTTGTGGCCTGCTGGAGGTCATTTTGCAGGGCTCTGGCAGTGCTCCTCCTTGCACAAAGGCGGAGGTAGCGGTCCTGCTGCTGGGTTGTTGGCCTCCTCTACGTCTCCTGATGTAGTCTCCTGGTAGCGCCTCCATGCTCTGGACACTACGCTGACAGACACAGCAAACCTTCTTGCCACAGCTTGCATTGATGTGCCATCCTGGATGAGCTGCACTACCTGAGCCACTTGTGTGGGTTGTAGACTCCGTCTCATGCTACCACTAGAGTGAAAACACCGCCAGCATTCAAAAGTGACCAAAACATCAGCCAGGAAGCATAGGAACTGAGAAGTGGTCTGTGGTCACCACCTGCAGAACCACTCCTTTATTGGGGGTGTCTTGCTAATTGCCTATAATTTCCACCTTTTGTCTATTCCATTTGCTAAACGTATTGTCAATCAGTGTTGCTTCCTAAGTGGACGGTTTGATTTCACAGAAGTGTGATTGACTTGGAGTTACATTGTGTTGTTTAAGTGTTCCCTTTATTTTTTTGAGCAGTGTATATAGACACACAACTGGGGATGCAACAGCACAGGTAGCATCATTCTCTAATATGAACAACTTTAAGGTCTAGTCCAATAGTTGAGACTGAGCTGCTAACCAAAGCTCTGTCAATTGATTGAAAGTAGCTATGTTTCCCTTGTGTTCTGGGGAACACTACAATCCTGTCAGAGTTTGTGAGTGAGGAGGAAGTGGTTCGCTATTTTGCACATTCCCAGGTTGGAGGTACGAAGGGGGCCAGCCCAGGGGCATGGGCAGCCCAGGGGCATGGGCGGCCCAGGGCTCATCAGGTACGCGCACAACGGTGGCTTGTAGGCTGTGTGAAAGCCAGGAGATACTAAATGTGTTCTTTAGTTAATGGTCAATTACTGTGAGACCGACAGTTACTTGATTGTAAGTCACCGGTTGACCAAGTTTCATGACCTCCACAGGCACACCATATGTTGTATTGCAGTATTTCTTGACACACCCTATCTCTCTGTTGCAGGGCCAAACCCCTCCCTCAACACCTTGCTGCCTTCACCAGGTGCCTGGCCCTACAGTGCCTCAGACAACCCCCTTGGCAATGCACACAGCACAGGTAGCACAGCACATTCTCTAATATATGAACAGCTTTAAGGTCTAGTCTAATATTTGAGAGAATGAGCTGCTAACCAAAGCTCTGTGAATTGATGATGTATTGAAATGAGCTGTTTCCCTTGGTCATTTATTTTGGTGTGTTGAAAGTTGTGCTTTTTTCCTCAGCAAAGTACTCGGAGTACAAACCCAGCTGGCCCCCAGAGCCCATCGGACACAATAAGCCGTGGAAGACCAGTCGCGTCGGTTCCCAGCTGCCACGCCCCCCTCCTGGACTGACCAGTCAGAAACAGGCCTCGACATCTCTATGGGGCAGCGGAGCCCCGCGTTTGACCAGGGGCTGGGGAGAGGGCGGGGGCAGTCAAGATTCAAGATTTGGGACAGGTAATATTATATATCTGGATCAACACTAGTGATTTCAACTGTTTCTTGGCCAACTTGATACAAAACCATTTATAGCTGTTGGGTTTTCAGAACTCATTGTAGTAAGATATTTATTAAATATCGGCTTTACAACAGAAAAAAGATTGAAAGACTACGCTTTGTTTCTGACTGCCCTCTCTCTCCTCCGTAGGCTCAGCGTGGAATGATGGTGTGGCCTCCAGAGGCAGCTGCTGGCTACTGCTCAGCAATCTCACCCCTCAGGTACAGATGGAGAGAATTGATAAAGATGTTAGCACTAGTACCAATGAACAGGGAGGGAATGAGCAGAAGGATGGGGGGAGGAGGGCCTAGGGATTATGTTGTGGGTGATTTGGAATTTTATGTTTTCTGACCCATCATCGAAGTGGAATTTATCACAGATATTAAATAAAATGGCCATTGAGAGAGGGGTGGGTGTGAATTTCTTGTACATCAGCATTCTCCTTCGGTGTATCCTATGCAAATGAGCCTGTGTAATGCGTGACCGAAGTGTAATTGGATTGTGAAGTTGACTGATCCATTTAATCAATTAAGGATTGCATGAATGACGTTGGCATGAAAGGGCTGCTAAGGGAAAAACAGAATGGGGAAATGTATAATTCTACTGCCCACCCTTTTATAGTCTCATACTTCCCCACCACAGACACACTGGTATGCCACTAAGTTTTCTGTTCTCCTACAGATTGACGGTTCCACACTACGGACTATCTGTATGCAGCACGGCCCCCTACTGACCTTTCACCTCGGCCTGACCCAGGGCAGCGCTCTGATTCGTTACAGCACACGTCAGGAAGCAGCCAAGGCTCAGGGTGCACTGCACATGTAGGCTACTATCCCTTTACACACTAACAAACACTGTGCTGCTGCCTAGTGTAATGCTAAATGCCTGTAATTAAATATTTGCAAATTTACCCTAATGTTAACTCCATGCAGCATGTTTTTTATTTTACCCTTTATTTAAGATTATAATGCTGAATTGGAGCCTGATGGCCGTTCAGCTAGTACAATTTCTACTACTTCACCTGTTTTACTAAAGGACACTGACATATTTTGTTTTTTCCAGGTGTGTTCTGGGGAACACCACAATCCTGGCGGAGTTTGTGAGTGAGGAGGAAGTGGCTCGCTATTTTGCACATTCCCAGGTTGGAGGTGCGGAGGGGGCCAGCCCAGGGGCAGGGGCGGCCCAGGGCTCGTCAGGAACGCACACAGTGGTGGGCAACAGCGGAGGGGGCTCCCTGGGGAGTGAACGAGCAGCAATAGGAGCAGGAAACAATTTGGGTGGAAACAGAGGTGGAGGGGTTCTGGGTAGTGTGGGGCCTTCTAGCTCCGGCTGGCAAAGTTTGGATGGTACGGGCAGCTCTCCGGAGGCCACCTCAGCCCAAGGTCCTGGGCTTGGTATTTTTGCTCAGTTGAGCGCCAACGGGGCTGGGAAGGGGGTAGGGGGTGGGGTGGGACGGGTAGAGGCAGGGAGGTCTGGGCTCTGGGGTGGTGTGACCCCAGGTTACTCCAGCAGCAGCTTGTGGGGTGCACCCCAAATGGAGGACAGGCACCAAATTGGCAGCCCAGCTGCCCTGTTGCCTGGTGACCTGCTGGGAGGAGGGGCTGACTCCATCTGACACACCTTCACATAAGTATATATTTAGACACACGACATACACTGGGAAACACACATACATTTATAAATTACTAAATATAATCACGTAAACACACACACATACATATATAAATTACTAAATATAACCACGTAAACACACAAGTAGAAATGTGAGACATGCTTACACACATTCTCATGGCCAGACTTAAGCTATTATATAAACAAATGCAGGGACTGTTAGACGTGTAAGGCCTTTTTCCACAGATGAAGATTTCAACTGCTAGACTTGAACCTGAAAAATTAGTCTGTCGGTCTGAGAGACTGGCTGGATTGCATTGTGCTTAGTAGGTGATTTGATGACAGACTTGCATACACATGCACACACCAAATACAAACTAGCCTTCGGACAGATGGGCACTGTAACAGCATTACTCGCGTCATATAGGTAAACTATGTGACGCAGGACAACCTGCAGTTTCCATTCATGCCCCTTATGGAGACTGAATCAAAACACGTGCAAACACACTGCTCTGATTGATGACAACTGTATCTTATTGTGTATGTTAGGTTCTGTTTTGTATGGTTTTTATTTTGAACAGTGGAATACTGAAATGTAATTGTTCCTTTCAAATGCTGACCTCCTACTGTTGTTTTTCTCTCAATCACGTTTGTTACTGTTACTATGATAATTGTTGAAACTCTGGCAGTATGAGGCAACATTGCATTTCTCAGAGAGTGGGATACTGTGTGTGGAATACTCAGTGTGGGTATGAGTGAGAATGAGACCAAGTAATAAACCCCTGTGTGTGAATGTGAGGATTATGTAGTGTGCATGTTACTGCCTGTCATGATTAGTGTGCGAGGCTGCTTACTGAAGGTCTAAAAATATGTTTTGAGTGCATTCGGTATACTGCTGACTGTGTTCAAGAACATTGGCACTAATGCTTAGTCTTTTTTTTTTCATTTTAAGAATATTTTTTTTGCAGACTGTCTTTTTTATTGTCCGAACTGCAATAATAAAAATAACAATTTTAATGATACTAAGAGCGGAAGGCATATGTATTGAGAAAAAGGACATGCCAAATCTTATCAAACTGTGGAGTGGTGGGGGGTTGTTTACAAGACACAGAAAAGAGTTACCGTGTGTTTATATGTTTTGTTGTGTATCGTTTTAAATTAAGACAGGCTTTAACACTCCTGTTCAGTGTTTCGTTTTGAGATTTTACAAAGAAATTTATTTAAACAAAGAGAACAAGATTACTAATAAAGATGAAAGTATTGGCTTCTGCTTGTCTGGTGGTCATTGAGAATTGTCCATCTATACAGAATGGCCTCTTATCCTCAGGTGTCCCAACACCGTTCACACACGGGTTCCTGTGTCCGCTCTACGTCACACACACTCAAATAAGCCGGTGTCCATCTGTAATGCCATTTTAACCAATCCTATTTACTGTACAAGCCACACAGCCTATTAGAAGCATGCGCATGTCCAGCGATCTATCATTTGCGGTGCAATTAGTATGACAGTATGGAGTTTTACGAAACATTTTGTCATGGGGTGGGGAGAAGATTTAGCAATTTTATAACACAGTTCCTGCAATTTTACTAATTTTGCCATAGGGTGGAGAGAAATGTTTGTAGTTTTGAATATGAGAGTGAATAACAAAATCAATGGGGAAACCTGTCGGTAATTTGACCATGATTACTACAAGTTTAGATAGCTGGCTAGACTCATTTATCAATCTAAAAAATGTTAGCTGATTAATTGGGCTAATTGAGTGACTGCCAGTGACTGACGTAACAAGAAAAAAACTTGATGCACTACCAAATTTGGAAATTGCACCGTGTGTGTTCTACTATTCTGACTTTCAACATCAAGTTTAGACCCCAACTGAGTTCCACAAAAGGGGGGGGGGGGGGGGGGCTGCCAGTTGCCCATCACTGTGCAAAACCATCAGGGACTAGAGGTACCTTATGGGGCCCTCTGCTGTTCTTTCACTTCTGCTGCTTGTGTCTAAACTCCAGGGTGCGGGACTATGGAGAACCCTTTGGTCATGTGGATGAGGACTAATGTCTGGATGGAATCTTCACTATCTCTAAACCATAACCATTGCTATTTGTTATGATGGCTCTTGTCTTCACTCTATTATCCTTCATAACAATGTTCATAAGAATCTAATCTTCCTGCAAAGGCCTATTCTCTGAATAACTGAACAAAAGCCAACTCTCTATGCTTGCGTTTACACAAACAGCCCAATTCTGATCTTCTTTACACTAATCTTTTCATATCAGCACTTTTTCAGCACTGATCTGATTGGTCAAAAGACCAATTCGTGAGAGAAATATCAGAATTGGGCTGCCTGTGTAAATGCATATTATTTTCACTAATTCAGTTGTATCTATTTTCTGAGGCTGCCTATTCCTCAAATGTGTAACATTTAAGAATGTCTACAGTTGTAGCTGTTCTATTTCCTTAAGGCAATCCGGGTGCTTCTGACATCATCGATGTTGGGCAATGGTGCGTTGCAAGTAAACGAGAGGGGGAGACAGAACTCCGATAGAGACGGCCATTCGTATTGAAGCTTCATTATCAACAAGGAGTATAGCCGATGCTAAAGGAAAATTGGGGTATGAGAGCCACCAGAATCCGTTCCCATCCTTCGCTGCCCGGGGCCCAGTCTGACTGACAACCTTCGGATCAGCACCGCCACTGAACCACCTCTCTAATAAACCTAATATCGTGTGAGTAGTGTACTGGGGAACCGACGAAACCAGGGGGGGAAGTGAACTTGATTCGACCGAACCGGAGTCTTGTATTCAGAGCGTCGCAGAGGGGGAGGGGGCGAATAGAGATGTCTATCACTGGAGAACATAGGGTAGGTAAGGGTGCGGCTAGAATAAAGTCAAAATGTTACATGATCGTATACACTGTCAACTATTTGTGAAACTTGAAGGTATTTAAAATGGTGTGAATGACTGGTACATGGTTGAAGCGGCAAGCGTATTCTCGGGCTACTTACTAGCTAGGCACAACCACTGCTGTATACGGACAGTTGGTATTGTCACAGTAGCAACCTTTTGTTTGAAGTGTACGGTAGATGATATTATTATTGTAACCAGTTCGACTTTTGAGTGATCTTAAATGTCACAACTATTTTCCGTAGTTGAGATGCTTCCCTTTTGATTGTTACCAACGCAGCGACAGCTTTCTAAAAGATGACGTAAGAAGATGTTGGGTTGTTGATACTCAAATCCGTAAAAGGATTTTGTCCATGCAAATGTTACATTTCACGTTGCCGTACCTAGCTAATACATTAACACTAGGTGAAATAGACTGGCATTATGTAGGTCTAGTTGTATTTTTTCTGAAAAAGTGTCCCTTTTCATGTGGTTGTGAAATCCTCCTAGCTTTTTGTTAAGACAGAATTCCTCTTAAAGAGAACGCATTGTAATTCTATGTAGGTTACAGGCCCACACTGATGAAATGATTCAAGTCAGTAAATACTCTGTAGTGTTTCATGGGAATAGTGGTAATGGTTGAATATTGCAATACATGGTGCCGGAGTGTATGATTTACACTGTAGTTACCACTTCCTTATCGTTTCCTAACAAAATATAAAGCCTGGCTCTGAACTGTGATCTATTGATAAAACCTCTCACATGACCCAGTAGGATTAATCAACCGCGAAATAATTCATGTTAGGCCTGAGCTGGGTCTCTACAGTTGAAACCCTCATGTTGTAATGAAACCTAACCCTTTATTAACCCTAATCCATCTACTACCATCACATATGTATTTCTGTCTGTCACCTGATGCCTCTTCTGACAACACTACAGGCAATGGGAAGAACCTCGTGCCAATTTTTTGGAATCAATTCCGGAAAGATATTTGGTCCCCCTTCATAGTTTAAATATGCACAACTAGTCCTGCACAATTGATGACTTTTTCCATTCCCGAATTGGTATGCCCATTGCCACACAACTCTGAGTTTGACCGAGAATGCTTCTTCTTGTTCTTCCTCGTTCTGCTCTGTCATGAGCTACTTGCATTTCCAAAGTATTATGTTGAGAGGAAGTAGACCTGTAATCATGGTGAGGTATAGTGTGGTCAGTGTTGTAGGATGGCCTAGGCCTAATCATAGGAAAAACATGACACGGTCATACATATACAATGAAAAGCTCTATAGTAGTTTAGTAATGAGAACTGACAGAATGCTTCCCATCTGTATATACTACATTGTCAACTGAGAGATAGAAAAAGCTTTTCTTAGGCCACCTAAATCGGTGTGGCGCTCTATAAAGTATGCCTCTTCCTTCTCCAGGTCTTGCTCTAAAGTTCATTGCACAGATTCCTTTCTGGGCTTTGACACACATACAGCCCACGCAGCAGCGCCTTTGCAGTGGCTGCAGAATATGGCGTGGTTGAGGGTGCTAAATAAATGATGATCCTGCTCCAGTGTCATGTGCAGTTTGGCTCAGAAGACTCACTTCCTTCCCTCCCTCGTGTCTGCCAATTTCTACTATCTCGGCCCCAGCTGACTCTGGAGAGCTCTCCCGTGCCCTTCCAAGCAGATATGTTGTTGCTCTTTCTCTTGTCTCTCTTTCAGGCCTTATCTTCCATATTTCCCTCTGTATTTCCCACTTTCTCTGTACTACCTCTCCTCAGCAGCCCTACAAATGTAATTGTGTGGCCTATCGCTGGAATCCAGACAGCTGTCTGCTAATCAACCCGCTCAAGCTACACACTCACTCAATTAATTTAGTTGTTTGCAGTTAATGGTCATCCTGTTTGGAATGTGTAAAGTGACCATTGTAAGATGGCCTACCGCTGGTTCAGGAAGAAATGTTCCATTAGTCAAAGTTTGCCTTCGATTCGAGGTCTAGTGAATTAAGTTGGATTTGTATAATTTCTGTTTCTTTTCATTTGCAAATTAGCCTATGCCAAGTGTAAAATATTAGACTGTACGGTCATGGTTGCCTCGTAACATCTTGGCCTCTTCTCGTCTGTTTTGTGTCCATAGTGAACTTTCAACACCATGGATCTGAGAGTGGGGAACAAGTACCGACTGGGACGGAAAATAGGGAGTGGGTCCTTTGGAGACATTTACCTTGGTAAGTGGAAGTGCTCCATCTCCCTCTGTTTGCATTTCTCTTCTTCCTTGTCCTTTTCTCCATTTGCCTCTGTCTACTGGCCTAGTCCCCATATTGGCTTTTATCCTCCTCTTAGCCTTACACTTTCTTTCCATTCCCTGGGTGTTCAACCAGAGTTTTTTTCCATGTTCATGGTTCACAAGTTGCTCCTGAGTCTAGCCCTGGTGTGTGTGTGCGTGCGCTTCCTCAGGTGCCAACATTGCCACGGGTGAGGAGGTGGCCATTAAGTTGGAATGTGTGAAGACCAAACACCCACAGCTGCACATCGAGAGCAAGTTCTATAAGATGATGCAGGGAGGAGGTGAGGAGAATGGGGGGGGGGGGTAACTGAGAAGGAACATAAGTAAATGCCATATTGACACGTCTGAGTGTATTGGGATCTGTAAGTAGTGACTATCATAAATGATCAAATGTACCCAGTTATTGCATTTATTTAATTTCAGAAGTATCATGTTCACCAAAATAATGTGAGCACTGAAACACTCTTTTGCTGAAGTTGTTGTTGTATGACATTAGCCGTAAAGGATGTATGCGCAAGTAACTATAGTTAGATGTACACTAAAAGCTACTTCTTTGTGCCTGCCTGACAGTGGGGATTCCCTCGATAAAGTGGTGCGGGGCAGAGGGAGACTACAACGTCATGGTGATGGAGCTCCTGGGCCCCAGTCTGGAAGACCTCTTCAACTTCTGTTCCCGCAAGTTCAGCCTCAAAACGGTGCTACTGCTGGCAGACCAGATGGTACGGAACTCTTATGGTGTCATCTTTTCTCCTCAACATTCATTGTGCTGTTTGTCCTCTATACCCTTTAACACTAACTCTGTCTGCTGTCCTAACTTTGCTTGTGCTGCTGTGTCACCCTTTTCTCTTAACTTTGCTGTGTAGTCGTATTACTCTTCTATGGTATTTGGCTGTCCTCTCTCCACTTCCTGACCTCATTGTTCTTCCTTTTGCTCAGATTTGTTCTTTTACTTATTGTTTCTGTTTTTACCGATGTGCCCCTGAAGGCATTGGCTGTTAGAGGGTTTAAATTACTGTTAGCTTACAGTAAGGTTTCAAGGCTTTTACAGACCATGCCAGCAGAGCTTTCTGTTGTCTCACTTCTCCTTTTCTTCTGAATCCCCCTCTGTCCTCTCCAGATCAGTCGCATCGAGTACATCCACTCCAAGAACTTCATCCATCGTGACGTCAAGCCCGACAACTTCCTCATGGGGCTGGGGAAGAAGGGCAACCTGGTGTACATCATCGACTTTGGCCTGGCCAAGAAGTACAGAGACGCCCGCACACACCAGCACATCGCCTACAGGGAGAACAAGAACCTGACGGGCACTGCACGCTACGCATCCATCAACACCCACCTGGGCATCGGTAAGGGACTTTTTAAGTCCCCTCCTGTTTGGCTGAAATATCTAAATGTCTTTATGAATGTGATTTCATTTTACCCTCCAATGCTCATGCTAGTGTTGCGATTAGAGGTTGACCGATTAATCGGAATGGCTGAATAATTAGGGCCGATTTCAAGTTTTCATAACAATATATATTTTTTTACACCTTTTATTTAACTTGGCAAGTCAGTTAGCCAGGGAAAATGTAGAGTGCCAAATAAAAAAAGATATAAAATCAAACTTTCATTAAATCACACATATAAGATACCAAATTAAAGCTACACTCGTTGTGAATCCAGCCAACATGTCAGATTTCAAAAAGGTTTTTCGGCGAAAGCATAAGATGCTATTATCTGATGATAGCACAACAGTAAACAAAGAGAGTGTAGCATATTTCAACCCTGCAGGCGCAACACAAAACGCATAAATAAAATATAAATCATGCTTTTGACGAATTTCTTTTGTTGGCACTCCAATATGTCCCATAAACATCACAAATGGTCCTTTTGTTCGATTAATTATGTCCATTTATTTGGCGCGTTTGATCCAGAAAAAAACAGCTTCCAATTTGCGCAACGTCACTACAAAATATCTCAAATTACCTCTAAACTTTGCCAAAACATTTCAAACTACTTTTGTAATACAACTTAAGGCATTTGTAAACGTTAATAATTAATCAAATTGAAGACGGGTCTATCTGTTTTCAATACAGGATGACAACAAACTAACGCTACTTTTCTAGTCTTGCGCAACTCTCAAACAGTACACATAACGTTACACTGATTCCAGGTGGGCGTTCTTCTTCATTGCACAAATGAATAACCTCAACCTATTTCCAAAGACTGACATCCAGTGGAAGCGGTAGGAACTGCAAACAGGTTGATTTAGAAATCTAGTATCCCAATGAAAACTCATTGAACAGACGGTGACCTCAAAAAGAAAAAGATCTGAATGGCTAGTCCTCGGGGTTTTGCCTGCTACATAAGTTCTGTGATACTCACAGACATGATTCAAACAGTTTAATAAACTTTTTCTATCCAAATCTACTAATAATATGCATATCTTATATTCTGGGGATGAGTAGAAGGAAGTTGAAAAAGAGCACGCTATTTATCCAAAAGTGAAAATGCTGCCCCCTATCCTAGAGAAGTTAAGAACACATTCTTATTTTCAATGACGGCCTAGGAACGGTGGGTTAACTGCCTTGTTCAGGGGCAGAACAACAGATTTATACCTTGTCAGCTCAGGGATTCAATCTTGCAAACTTACGGTTAACTAGTCCAACGCTCTAACCACCTGCCTCACAAGGAGCCCGCCTGTTATTCGAAGGCAGTAAGAAGCCAGGGTAAGTTGCTAGCTAGCATTAAACTTATTTTATAAAAAACAATCAATCAATCATAATCAATAGTTATAACTACACATGGTTAATGATATTACTAGTTTATCTAGCGTGTCCTGCATTGCATATAATCGATGCAGTGCGCATTCGCGAATAAGGACTGCCGTTGCTCCAACGTGTACCTAACCATAAACATCAATGCCGTTCTTAAAATCAATACATAGAAGTATATATTTTTAAACCTGCATATTTAGCTAAAATAAATCCAGGTTAGCAGGCAATATTAACCAGGTGAAATTGTGTCACTTCTCTTGCACGCAGAGTCAGGGTATATCAGGGTATATGCAACAGTTTGGGCCTCATGGCTCATTGTGAACTAATTTGCCAGAATTTTATGTAATTATGACATAACATTGAAGGTTGTGCAATGTAACAGGAATATTTAGACTGATGGATGCCACCCGTTAGATAAAATACGGAGCGGTTCCGTATTTCACTGAAAGAATAAATGTTTTGTTTTCGAGATGATAGTTTCCGGATTCGACCATATTAATGACCTAAGGCTCGTATTACTGTGTTTTATGTTATAATTAAGTCTATGATTTGATAGAGCAGTCTAACTGAGCAATGGTGGCACCAGCAGGCTCGTAAGCATTCATTCAAACAGCACTTTTGTGCTATTTGCCAGTAGCTCTGTTGTTTATGAATTCAAGCCTATCAACTCCCGAGATTAGGCTGGTGTAACCGATGTGAAATGGCTAGCTAGTTAGCGGGGTGCACGCTAATAGCGTTTCAAATGTCACTCGCTCTGAGACTTGGAGTAGTTGTTCCCCTTGCTCTGCATGGGTAACGCTGCTTCGAGGGTGGCTGTTGTCGATGTGTTCCTGGTTCGAGCCCAGGTAGCGGCGAGGAGAGATGGAAGCTATACTGTTACACTGGCAATACTAAAGTGCCTATAAGAACATCCAATAGTCAAAGGTATATGAAATACAAATCGTAGAGAGAAATAGTCCTATAATAACAACCCTCCAGGCAAGCTTCAATGCCATACAACTCTCCTTCCGTGGCCTCCAATTGCTCTTAAATACAAGTAAAACTAAATGCATGCTCTTCAACCGATCGCTGCCTGCACCTGCCCGCCTGTCCAACATCACTACTCTGGACGGCTCTGACTTAGAATATGTGGACAACTACAAATACCTAGGTGTCTGGTTAGACTGTAAACTCTCCTTCCAGACTCACATCAAACATCTCCAATCCAAAGTTAAATCTAGAATTGGCTTCCTATTCCGCAACAAAGCATCCTTCACTCATGCTGCCAAACATACCCTTGTAAAACTGACCATCCTACCAATCCTCGACTTCGGTGATGTCATTTACAAAATAGCCTCCAACACCCTACTCAATAAATTGGATGCAGTCTATCACAGTGCCATCCGTTTTGTCACCAAAGCCCCATATACTACCCACCACTGCGACCTGTACACTCTCGTTGGCTGGTCCTCGCTTCATACTCGTCGCCAAACCCACTGGCTCCAGGTCATCTACAAGACCCTGCTAGGTAAAGTCCCCCCTTATCTCAGCTCGCTGGTCACCATAGCAGCACCCACCTGTAGCACGCGCTCCAGCAGGTATATCTCTCTGGTCACCCCCAAAACCAATTCTTCCTTTGGCCGCCTCTCCTTCCAGTTCTCTGCTGCCAATGACTGGAACGAACTACAAAAATCTCTGAAACTGGAAACACTTATCTCCCTCACTAGCTTTAAGCACCAGCTGTCAGAGCAGCTCATAGATTACTGCACCTGTACATAGCCCATCTATAATTTAGCCCAAACAACTACCTCTTTACCTACTGTATTTATTTATTTTGCTCCTTTGCACCCCATTATTTCTATCTCTACTTTGCACATTCTTCCACTGCAAACCAACCATTCCAGTGTTTTTTTATTTTTTTTACTTGCTATATTGTATTTACTTCGCCACCATGGCCTTTTTTTTGCCTTTACCTCCCTTATCTCACCTCACTTGCTCACATTGTATATAGACTTATTTTTCACTGTATTATTGACTGTATGTTTGTTTTACTCCATGTGTAACTATGTGTTGTTGTATGTGTCGAACTGCTTTGCTTTATCTTGGCCAGGTCGAAATTGTAAATGAGAACTTGTTCTCAATTTGCCTACCTGGTTTAATAAAGGTGAAATAAAATAAATAATAACTACAACTTAAAACTTCTTACCTAGGAATATTGAAGACTCATGTTAAAAGGAACCACCAGCTTTCATATGTTCTCATGTTCTGAGCAAGGAACTTAAACGTTAGCTTTCTTACATGGCACATATTGTACTTTTACTTTCTTCTCCAACACTTTGTTTTTGCATTATTTAAACCAAATTGAAAAAGTTATATTATTTATTTGAGGCTAAATTGATTTTATTGATGTATTATATTAAGTTAAAATAAGTGTTCATTTAGTATTGTTGTAATTGTCATTATTACAAATACATTTTAAAAATCGTCCGATTAATCGGTATCGGCTTTTTTGGTCCCCCAATAATCGGTATCGGCGTTGAAAAATCATAATAGGTCGACCTCTAGTTGAGATGTAGTGACTATTGTCCCCTTGTCCTTAGCTTATATATTTTGATACCACTCGATCCTGTCTATGTCCTAAATAGCAAATCATTCAAACCTGTCTCCCGTTCTTCAGAGCAGTCTCGGCGTGATGACCTGGAGTCTCTGGGATATGTCCTCATGTACTTCAACCTGGGCTCTCTGCCCTGGCAAGGCCTCAAAGCCGCCACAAAGAGGCAGAAGTACGAACGCATCAGCGAGAAAAAAATGTCCACCCCCATCGAGGTGCTCTGCAAAGGATACCCCTGTAAGTGACTACTAGTATCTGTCTGGGCTGTGACATTTGTATCAATGTGTGGACAACTATTTTCCTTGTCTATAGTGTTGTAACAAACGTTTGCATATACCACAGTCTCTCAATCCTGGGTTTTTGCTCACCCTTCCCTTTTATTGGCATTGCTTGTCTGCAGCCGAGTTCTCCACCTACCTGAATTTTTGCCGCTCGCTGCGTTTTGACGACAAGCCAGACTACTCATACCTTCGTCAGCTCTTCAGGAATCTGTTCCACAGACAAGGCTTCTCCTATGACTACGTATTCGACTGGAACATGCTCAAATTTGTGAGTTTGCCACACCAAAGCTCTTATTCTTTACAAGGAACTAAGTGCTACATTCTGTCTGTACACCAGGTCTCTCCATCCCTGTTCCTGGAGAGCTACTGTCCTGTAGGTTTTCACTCCAACCCTAATCTTGCACACCTGATTCTAATAATTAGCTGGTTGATAAGATGAATCAGGTTAGTTACAACGGGTTGGAGCGAAAACCTACAGGAGGATAGCTCTCCAAAAACAGGGTTGTAAAGCAGTGGTATACACTATCCATAGTGTCCACATAATCAGAATGATTTGGATGTAGTTTTCTATGTAGAGGTATGGGTTTGCTGTAACCTGTGGTCTCTTCTCAGGGTGCCAGTAGGACAGCAGAAGACGGTGAGAGGAGGGGAGCTGACGAAAGGGACGAGCGTATCGTAGGAGGCCCTCGGGGATCCGCTGCACGGGGTCTCCCGCCAGGGCCAAACCCACCAGCCGCCAACAGAGTTAGGAATGGACCAGAGCAGGCCATCTCTAACCCCGCCTCACGGGTGCAGCAGTCTGGTGAGCACACACCTGTGCTCTTTTTAACTAGAGCTATAGTTGAATGGAATAGGAACATTTAGGAAATTATCCAAAAAGGGCAAATAGAGCGAGTGTGTGACTTACACATTTCAGTTAATTACTATAGCTCCCTTCTGCCAATCAGTGTAATTTTGTAAATGCCGGATCTCTATGGCAAGACGCGTCATTCATCCAAGTTTCATCAATCGTCCCAGTGCTGTCAGAGATTGCGTGTGACTAATTTACGAACGGAGACCGAGCCGCAGACCACTGCCCGATTTCATTGTGGGGGACAATGAAATAGCTTTTGATATAGATAAATCATTTTGTAAACGCATTGACAGAAATGACGGTTTGCAGTCAACAGTTCTATTTTTAAATAGAAATAGAACTGTCTCCCTTGTATTCTTCCTCTTTCAGGGAACACGTCGCCGCGGGCTATCTCTCGCGCTGAGCGTGAGCGGAAGGTGAGCATGCGGCTCCACCGAGGAGCCCCCGCAAATGTGTCATCCTCTGACCTCACAGCCCGTCTTGACCAATCCCGAATTTCCACATCGCAGGTACGCTAAAGCTACCCAAACATGTGTCATCACAAACCCTAAAACCCAGGTGCCATGCACCTGAGCCCAACTCCTACGACCAACTTTTTGAGGGGGAATATCAACTGAAAATGTCCACCCTTCCAGAAAAAGATGACATTTCTTGTCAGAGTCAGAGGACTTCCTATTAGTGTTTAGCTTCTATATTATGTAGCATGCAGTGGGTTGATTATTACTTTTATATTGTGCCACAGTTGCGGCACTCACTTGATCGCCCTCTTATTTGCACTCCAATTTTCGGAGTCATTTGTTCTCTCCCCTCCTTTTCTCTCTCTGCAGGTCAGCATGCCATTTGATCACCTGGGGAAGTGAAATATTCAACTCCACATGCACTGGATACTGACAGGTGAGGATGTCTCTTTCCCTAAGTTGACACGCGCAGGACTTAAGGAAATGTACCTAGTTTGTCAGACAGGTGATAAATAACAAGAAAACACTATCTACACATCCGACTAAAATACGCAATCTTCCCTTGCAGGGCCTTAAGAGATCCTTTGTCCCAGTTTTGTTTCTGTTGTGAATTTTTGCCAATTGGACAAATAAGTGGATCTTGGAGGAAAGGACAGAGAATCATAAACTGATGAAAGGATGACAGTTGGTCAAGGACTGCAGGAATTTCTCCCCTCCACCCTAACGTTGATGGGATAAACCTGGCCTATAATAGTACGAGGATAAGATAGTGAATAACACCCTCCTCTCCACTGACCTATTTACCCCATGGTAGCTTGGATCATGCACCCCCTGCCAGACACCTTTGTCCCTCCCCCACTATTCTTTGGGTGGCTGGCAGAGGTAGAAGACTGATTTGGGGGGTTGAAAAAGACAAGCGGGTGCTCCTTTGCCAA
The DNA here is from genome assembly GCF_029448725.1 of Salvelinus fontinalis. NCBI lineage: Eukaryota > Metazoa > Chordata > Actinopteri > Salmoniformes > Salmonidae > Salvelinus > Salvelinus fontinalis. Next base: position 77,467,536 of record NC_074666.1, on the reverse strand, counting down.
ATATAGTTGCGGGCACAAACGCGTTCCAAACCAAGACAAGGTCAACTCGAAATTTGGGCTTGTGTGGATTTAGCCATTTCTGTTTACACCTTCAAAGACCACACACACAAATGTACCCATGTATGTTTTAACCAGTTCATTTATAGAATAGTAAGGGGCTGTACTCATTGGTATGATTTACTGTGCATATTTTGTGAATAGATCATATTCATTTGGTGGAGGTCCTTTTGAGGCTTGGGCAGTTTTAATTTCTTATTTGATGTTTTAACTCGGAAAGGTACAGCTAAAGAGAAGGAATGGTGAGAAGGATGGAGAGATGGGTGGGTGGTAGATGAAGCCATGAGAAGAAAGGAAGAGCAAGTGAATATTAGCTGAAATTATGTTGGGTTCTTTTCCTACTTTACCTCTTACTGAATTGCTAATTCTCCACTTTAGCCTAGCATTTAGGCCACTTCAGCCCACTTTGGAACTGATGTTGCCCAAAAGCCAACACCTCACGCAATGATTGAGGTGAACATGCGTTTTCTACCCTTCTCCTGCTTTAATTTATTCACACTTGTTTTTTTTATCCTCCCTTTTTGCACACTTTGGTCTCCTTTTGATTTGTGTTCTTTGGTCATAATATTTGGTAGGTTGGTAAGGTCAAAGCAACCATGCTTATTTTAAGACTGTGCAACACTCTTAAGACATGGGAGAGTCACAAGCTTTCTTAATGTATTTGACCAGAGACTGCGATGAACCAGTTCACAAATGATGGTGGCTATGATTTTCATGATTGTTCTTAACGTCAACTTTTACATTTTATTTTGATGCTTTTCTTTTTGTAGGTCTGATAGGAATGGACGAGCTCTGTACTTGATTGAAGGGGGGGTGGCGCATCAAGTGCAATGGATTTTTTTATTTTATTTTTACTTCACTGTAAATATTTTTTATTTCTGTGTAAAGCCAAAATGTGGTTGGTTGTTTTTAAGGTGTAATGTCGAAATATACAAACTAAATGCATAAATTGTGGCTGGGGATCAGAATAAAAAAAATTATATTAAGTACTAAATTAGGAGGGATTTTAGAAACTTTTACATCGTCAACTGGGTCGTGTGTGTGTCGTCAGAAGTGTAGGTCTGGTGCATGGACTTTCAGAATTCCATAGGTCCCCTGTTAAGATCACAGGGCTGCTGGGGACAAACTGCAGGCTATACATGCCTCATTATTTGAGATTGTCCATCTCACTGTTCTTTTTCCGAAACTCCATTTTGTTTCTCTTGTGTACGAGGAAACTCTTGAAGTATTGCACTTATTTTCCATATTTTATTCCCAGCAGTTTGTTCATAGCCTGTTGAGAATTAGTCACTACTCTCCCCATCACTCCACTCAAAGCCTTTCCTGGAGGCTGTCCATGTTCTCCACCAAGGACCTGATATAGGGCTGTCTACTTTTTTTTTGTTTTACAAAAAAAGCACTCTTGAAAAAGGAGATGCTGACAGTGGGTTGACGTCATCGGTGCTTTCTATTGCAGAATAATTGGTCCCTGGATGTCATTTACCAGCACCCTTGATGTCGTTGATAACTGGGACTCGGATGCAGTCACAGTGATGTCACAGTTTCTGGTAATGACCTGTGTTTGTGACGTGTCCCTTTGGCAAGCCAGTGTGACCCAGTGGCAATGTAACTACGGGGAGGGATAGCGCTGGTCAGGTTATGGGGTATACACTTTATGTATTGTGTACTGATACCTTGTACAGTTCTTTAACACACTTTAACTTTATTTACAACAGTATTTGTGTATATTTTATGACGTAATAAAAAAATTAAACTTCCTCACTCTTTAGTAATTTGTTGAAATGGCTCTATTCTACTTCAGTTCTATGCACTTGTGTTGTGTACTGTTTATTTTTGTAACTGTAAAGTCGTGGCCAGAAGTTAAGAATGACACAAATTAATTAATTAATTTTCACAAAGTCTGCTGCCTCAGTTTGTATGATGCAATTTGCATATACTCCAGAATGTTATGAAGAGTGATCAGATGCGAATGAACTGAATCCCCCCCCCCCAAAAAAATCCGCTGCATTTCAGCCCTGCTACAAAAGGACCAGCTGACATGTCAGTGATTCTCTCGTTAACACAGGTGTGAGTGTTGACAAGGCTGGAGATCAATCTGTCATGCAGATTGAGTTCGAATAACAGACTGGAAGCTTCAAAAGGAGGGTGGTGCTTGGAATCATTGTTCTTCCTTGGTTACCTGCAAGGAAACACATGCCGTCATCATTGCGTTGCACAAAAAGGGCTTCACAGGCAAGGATATTGCTGCCAGTAAGATTGAACCTAAATCAACCATTTATCGGATCATCAAGAACTTCAATGAGAGCGGTTCAGTTGTTGTGAAGAAGGCTTCAGGGCGCCCAAGAAAGTCCGGCAACCGCCAAGACCGTTTCCTAAAGTTGATTCAGCTGTGGGATCGGGGCACCACCAGTACAGAGCTTGCTCAGGAATGGCAGCAGGCAGGTGTGAGTGCATCTGCACGCAGTGAGGCGAAGACTTTTGGAGGATGACCTGGTTTCAAGAAGGGCAGCAAAGAAGCCACTTCTCTCCAGGAAAAAAAGGTACAGGGATTGGACTGCTGAGGACTGGGGTAAAGTCATTTTTTCTGATGAATCCCCTTTCCGATTGTTTGGGGCATCCGGAAAAAAGCCGGAGAAGTCAAAGTAAGCGCTACCATCAGTCCTGTGTCATGCCAACAGTAAAGCATCCTGAGACCATGTGTGGGGTTGCTTCTCAGCCAAGGGAGTCGGCTCACTCACAATTTTGCCTAAGAACACAGCCATGAATAAAGAATGGTACCAACATATCCTCCGAGAGCAACTTCTCCCAACCATCCAGGAACAGTTTGGTGACGAACAATGCCTTTTCCAGCATGATGGAGCACATTGCCATAAGGCAAAAGTGATAAGTGGCTCGGGGAGAAAAACATTGATGCTTTGGGTCCATGGCCAGGAAACTCCCCAGACCTTAATCCCATTGAGAACCAGTGGTCAATCCTCGAGGCGGGTGGACAAACAAAAACCCAAAGCCTTTGACACGCTTGTAATTATACTTCAGTATTCCATAGTAACATTTGACAAAAATATCTAAAGACACCTAAGCAGCAAACTTTGTGGAAATTAATATTTGTCATTCTCTCAACTTTTGGCCACGAGTATACATTGCATTTGGGAAATGACATGTTATTGTATCTAAAAGAGGACCATTTGAGGGGACTGTGGAGGTGTGACTGGGTCTGAAATGCTTTTTTTCAAAATTGAAATTAAATTGTCAATACAGTAATGAGACATCTCAGTACATATTTATGCAAAGTCACTACACTTGAATACATGAAGATGTCAGGATTAATAAACATTTTACATTCAATTTGCATATACATTTTTAAAAGGATCAGGGTTTACATTTGTGAAATTGTTAGAAAATATTGTTCTTGTCATTGACTAATTCTATAGATTTTAATAAATATTTAAGTTAAATTTTCCTGGTATGGATATATTACTGAAATTGAATGGAAGAAAACTTGGTTGCCCCTTTAATTTCTTTCACTTTGATATACAAATCAACTTTAAAATGGGGAAACTATTATCCAAATGTTTTGTGACAAGTTATTTTGGAGCGAGCTAAGTAATTGCGTTTATTTCATTAATAAGACGTGTGAATTTACAATGAAATGTGTAATATTATTCTAATGAAAACAAAGCTACTGAATGAATTAACTTTATACTACCTGGTAAATTCTTCATACACAAACACAAATATTTGAAATCTGGGTTTGTACAACAATGCAAAACCAGCTGGCATATACGAGTTACATCATGGGAAAGTGGCTGAAGGCGATGAAGCTACTGCGCCTGCGTGACAGCAGAAACGGTGGAGGAGTTTCGCTGTTCTGCTACTGTAAAATCTTAGCGTAGTGAATCGCTAGGAGAGACACAGGGGAATAACGGAGCCGAATTCACGAGCGTTCCCCGATACTGCTATTTTGAAATTATAGTGACTGAATAAAGTTTTTCTCATGAGATGGACTATTAGTACAGACACAAGGTTGTATTTACCTAGGCTTTGAAGAGTTTGCGAGCAGCTACCTAACTAGCGATGCTAACGTTAGCTAGCGAACTAGATGAAACTGTAAACATGGTTTAAATTGGTTTCTCACTTTACGTTATGTTGCAGTGATTTTAATTTAGTATGAATTATTATTTTATGAATGTGTGTCTGTCGTAGCTAATAACGTATTTAGGATACATGTATGCTTGGATTCAAACAGCCGCAGTGTGTACACAAATCAAACAACTGCAGCAGATGCAGGTAAGCCACCGCTAGCGCTGTGTTTTTGTGTTCAGAATGGATGGAAAGAAACTGTTTCCAAACGAACGACGAACGAATGTAGCTTTCGCTTGATGACACAGCTGTAATTTCAGCTCCTGTTTTCATATTGTTGTACAATGACAATTTTCATAATGAAATCACCCCTAAAGAGGTTTTGGTTGCCTTTTTTCTATTATGGAAATGCGCTATTTTTTTAAATGTTGTCTTTGCATGGAAATGATGTTAATTTATTCTCACTACAACGCCCTATATTCTCCATAGTATGTTATGCCTTTAGTATATCTGGAGAGGAAAACGGCAAAACATTTATTTCGTTTCATTTTGGCATCAATGTCAAAAAGCCGATGTTGGATGACTGATAGGATTTAGGTCAAAGTACAACAGATGTTATGAAATACACCCTCAGGTTCAGTCAGCAGGAATTGATGGAGTCTCCCCTGTCGTGTGTCTATATGAATTATCTGGTCATTGAACCAAATGAAATGCACCAGACATGGCTCTCAATTACAACTGAACAGCAGTATACCTTATCAATATAACATGTTTGCTGTTTTTAGAAGCCATCAATATTAACCAAATACTTTCATTCTTTACTACTGTCTCAACCCTTTCCCTTTTTCTTGAAAAGTTAAGCATTTGTGTCATGGGAAAATCACATTATAAATCTAATAGGCATTCATTCTCTAGGCCTATAAAGAATAGGCCTACATATTGTTGATATTCAACCTCAATAGTCATCAGTCAATAGTCTATGCTTATCACGAACCAATAGTTACTTGAGAAACCCAACTTGAGTGAAACGAGTGGGACACTCAAATGTAACTGTTCCTCAAATGTAATGCATACAGCAGGCTTCGTCCAGCAGCGTGAGTCACCCATGGCCACGGCCTGCCTATATTAAGCCATGCATATTAATTCAATCCCCTTTTTAAATCAGTTTTATTCTGAATGATTAGGTTATTGCCATCATTGGACTCCAGACTGATGCATCTAGCGATCACATTACCTAGTGAGCATCACTAATGCCAGGATTGAGTACAAGGGTGTGGAGAATCTACTGTCCATCTTTCTATTGGTCACTTAGCCCACAGTTTCCCATTAGAAAACTGCTATCTGGCTACTTTGCAATACATCAGTATTACAGACCTAATGAGCAATAGGGGTCAGTCAACTTGCTGACTTTGGGAATTGATCATGTGCTGCTGATGGCTAAAAGACTCAAACCAATCTCATAAATGTTAACAATTTTTCTGTCATTCAATAAATTCCTTTCATTAGCTATACAGTTGAAGTCGGAAGTTTACATAGACTTAGGTTGGAGTCATTAAAACAAATTTTTCAACCCTCCACAAATTTCTTGTTAACAAACTATAGTTTTGGCAAGTCGGTTAGGACATCTACTTTGTGCATTACACAAGTAATTTTTCCAACAATTGTTTACAGAAAGATTATTTCACATATAATTCTCTGTATCACAATTCCACTGGGTCAGAAGTTTACATACACTAAATTGACTGTCTTTAAACGGCTTTGAAAATTCCAGAAAATGTCATGGCTTTAGAAGCTTCTGACAGGCTAATTGACATAATTTGGGTCAATTGGAGGTGTACCTGTGGATGTATTTTAAGGCCTACCTTCAAACTCAGTGCCTTTTTGTGTGACATCATGGGAAAATCAAAAGAAATCAGACTTGTAGACCTTCACAAGTCTGGTTCATTCTTGGGAGCAATTTCCAAACACCTGAAGGTACCACGTCCATCTGTACAAACAATAGTACGCAAGTATAAACACCATGGGACCACGCCGCCGTCATACCGCTTAGGAAGGAGACCCGTTCTGTCTCCTAGAAATGAACGTACGTTGGAGAGAAAAGTGCAAATCCATCCCAGAACAACATCAAAGGACCTTGTGAAGATGCTGAAGGAAACAGGTACAAAAGTATCTATATCCACAGTAAAACGAGCCCTATATCGCCATAACCTGAAAGGCGGCTCAGCAAGGAAGAAGCCACTGCTCCAAAACCACCATAAAAAGCCAGACTACGGTTTGCAACTGCACATGGGGACAAAGGTTGTACTTTTTGGAGAAATGTCCTCTGGTCGGATGAAACAAAAATAGGACAATTTGGCCATAATGACCATTGTTATGTTTGGAGGAAAAATGCTTGCAAGCTGAAGAACACCATCCCAACCGTGAAGCACTGGGGTGGCAGCATCATGTTGTGGGGGTACTTTGTTGCAGGAGGGACTGATGCACTTCACAAAATAGATGGCATCATGAGGACGGAAAATTATGTGGATATATTGAAGCAACATCTCAAGACATCAGTCAGGAGGTTAAAGCTTGGTCGCAAATGGGTTTTCCAGATGGACAATGACCCCAAGCATACTTCCAAAGTTGTGGCAAAATGGCTGAAGGACAACAAAGTCAAGGTATTGGAGTGGCCATCACAAAGCCCTGACCTCAATCCCATAGAAAATGTGTGGGCAGAACTGAAAAAGTGTGTGTGAGCAAGGAGGCCTACAAACCTGACTCAGTTACACCATCTCTGTCAGGAGGAATGGGCCAAAATTCACCCAACTTATTGTGGGAAGCTTGTGGAAGGCTACCTGAAACGTTTGACCCAAGTTAAACAATTTAAAGGCAATGCTACCAAATACTAATTGAGTATGTTTATTTATTTAACCTTTATTTAACCAGGTAGGCAAGTTGAGAACACGTTCTCATTTACAATTGCGACCTGGCCAAGATAAAGCAAAGCAGTTCGACACATACAACAACATAGAGTTACACATGGAGTAAAACAAACATACAGTCAATAATACAGTAGAAAAATAAGTCTATATACAATGTGAGCAAGTGAGGTGAGATAAGGGAGGTAAAGGCAAAAAAAAGGCCATGGTGGCGAAGTAAATGCAATATAGCAAGTAAAACACTGGAATGGTTGATTTGCAGTGGAAGAATGTGCAAAGTAGAGATAGAAATAATGGGGTGCAAAATAAATAAATACAATATGGAAAGAGGTAGTTGTTTGGGCTAAATTATAGATGGGCTATGTACAGGTGCAGTAATCTATGAGCTTCTCTGACAGCTGGTGCTTAAAGCTAGTGCGGGAGATAAGTGTTTCCAGTTTCAGAGATTTTTGTAGTTCGTTCCAGTCATTGGCAGCAGAGAAAGGAATAATTGGTTTTGGGGGTGACCAGAGAGATATACCTGCTGGAGCGCGTGCTACAGGTGGGTGCTGCTATGGTGACCAGCGAGCTGAGATAAGGGGGGACTTTACCTAGCAGGGTCTTGTAGATGACCTGGAGCCAGTGGGTTTGGCGACGAGTATGAAGCGAGGGCCAGCCAACGAGAGTGTACAGGTCGCAGTGGTGGGTAGTATATGGGGCTTTGGTGACAAAACGGATGGCACTGTGATAGACTGCATCCAATTTATTGAGTAGGGTGTTGGAGGCTATTTTGTAAATGACATCACCGAAGTCGAGGATTGGTAGGATGGTCAGTTTTTACAAGGGTATGTTTGGCAGCATGAGTGAAGGATACTTTGTTGCGGAATAGGAAGCCAATTCTAGATTTAACTTTGGATTGGAGATGTTTGATGTGAGTCTGGAAGGAGAGTTTACAGTCTAACCAGACACCTAGGTATTTGTAGTTGTCCACATATTCTAAGTCAGAGCCGTCCAGAGTAGTGATGTTGGACAGGCGGGCAGGTGCAGGCAGCGATCGGTTGAAGAGCATGCATTTAGTTTTACTTGTATTTAAGAGCAATTGGAGGCCACGGAAAGAGAGTTGTATGGCATTGAAGCTCGCCTGGAGGGTTGTTAACACAGTGTCCAAAGAAGGGCCAGAAGTATACAGAATGGTGTCGTCTGCATAGAGGTGGATCAGAGACTCACCAGCAGCAAGAGCGACATCATTGATGTATACAGAGAAGAGAGTCGGTCCAAGAATTGAACCCTGTGGCACCCCCATAGAGACTGCCAGAGGCCTGGACAACAGACCCTCCGATTTGACACACTGAACTCTATCAGAGAAGTAGTTGGTGAACCAGGCGAGGCAATCATTTGAGAAACCAAGGCTGTCGTGTCTGCCGATGAGGATGTGGTGATTGACAGAGTCGAAAGCCTTGGCCAGGTCAATGAATACGGCTGCACAGTATTGTTTCTTATCGATGGCGGTTAAGATATCGTTTAGGACCTTGAGCGTGGCTGAGGTGCACCCATGACCAGCTCTGAAACCAGATTGCATAGCAGAGAAGGTATGGTGGGATTCGAAATGGTAGGTAATCTGTTTGTTGACTTGGCTTTCGAAGACCTTAGAAAGGCAGGGTAGGATAGATATAGGTCTGTAGCAGTTTGGGTCAAGAGTGTCCCCCCCTTTGAAGAGGGGGATGACCGCAGCTGCTTTCCAATCTTTGGGAAATTTTGTAAACTTCTGACCCACTGGGAAAGTGATGAAAGAAATAAAATCTGAAATGAATCATTCTCTCTACTATTATTCTGACATTTCACATTCTTAAAATAAGTGGTGATCCTAACTGACCTAAAACAGGGAATTTTTACTAGGATTAAATGTCAGGAATTGTGAAAAACTGAGTTTAAATGCATTTGGCTAAGGTGTATGTAAACTTCCGACTTCAACTGTATGTCCCACTGGCACTGATATACCCAGTCTGTCCTTCAGTGTGCTCCATAGAGATTTATTTGTAGCTCTCCTACGCTCGCCCCTGCTCTCAAACCAGGAGGAGAGGAGAAGGAGAATTTGGGTCAGTGGGCCCTCAGCCCATGTCACGCCAATTCGCTCTGTATGACTGATTCACTCTGTCCCTGTGTTCTCTCTCTCAACTTCCATCCCCCTCTCACTCACTCAGCTCCTTCTGGTTCCCCTCTCTCTCACTCACTCGGTTCCTTCTGGTTCCCCTCTCGCCCCCTCACTCAGCTCCTTCTGGTTCCCCTCTCTCCCCCTCTCAGCTCCTTCTGGTTCCCCTCTCTCCCCCTCACTCAGCTCCTTCTGGTTCCCCTCTCTCCCCCTCACTCAGCTCCTTCTGGTTCCCCTCTCTCTCTCTCCCTCACTCAGCTCCTTCTGGTTCCCCTCTCTCTCCCTCACTCAGCTCCTTCTGGTTCCCCTCTCTCTCTCTCCCTCACTCAGCTCCTTCTGGTTCCCCTCTCTCTCTCCCCCTCACTCAGCTCCTTCTGGTTCCCCTCTCTCTCTCTCCCTCACTCAGCTCCTTCTGGTTCCCCTCTCTCTCTCCCCCTCACTCAGCTCCTTCTGGTTCCCCTCTCTCTCTCCCCCTCACTCAGCTCCTTCTGGTTCCCCTCTCTCTCTCCCCCTCACTCAGCTCCTTCTGGTTCCCCTCTCTCTCTCCCCCTCACTCAGCTCCTTCTGGTTCCCCTCTCTCTCTCCCCCTCACTCAGCTCCTTCTGGTTCCCCTCTCTCTCTCCCCCTCACTCAGCTCCTTCTGGTTCCCCTCTCTCTCTCCCCCTCACTCAGCTCCTTCTGGTTCCCCTCTCTCTCTCCCCCTCACTCAGCTCCTTCTGGTTCCCCTCTCTCTCTCCCCCTCACTCAGCTCCTTCTGGTTCCCCTCTCTCTCTCCCCCTCACTCAGCTCCTTCTGGTTCCCCTCTCTCTCTCCCCCTCACTCAGCTCCTTCTGGTTCCCCTCTCTCTCTCCCCCTCACTCAGCTCCTTCTGGTTCCCCTCTCTCTCTCCCCCTCACTCAGCTCCTTCTGGTTCCCCTCTCTCTCTCCCCCTCACTCAGCTCCTTCTGGTTCCCCTCTCTCTCTCCCCCTCACTCAGCTCCTTCTGGTTCCCCTCTCTCTCTCCCCCTCACTCAGCTCCTTCTGGTTCCCCTCTCTCTCTCCCCCTCACTCAGCTCCTTCTGGTTCCCCTCTCTCTCTCCCCCTCACTCAGCTCCTTCTGGTTCCCCTCTCTCTCTCCCCCTCACTCAGCTCCTTCTGGTTCCCCTCTCTCTCTCCCCCTCACTCAGCTCCTTCTGGTTCCCCTCTCTCTCTCCCCCTCACTCAGCTCCTTCTGGTTCCCCTCTCTCTCTCCCCCTCACTCAGCTCCTTCTGGTTCCCCTCTCTCTCTCCCCCTCACTCAGCTCCTTCTGGTTCCCCTCTCTCTCTCTCCCTCACTCAGCTCCTTCTGGTTCCCCTCTCTCTCTCTCCCTCACTCAGCTCCTTCTGGTTCCCCTCTCTCTCTCTCCCTCACTCAGCTCCTTCTGGTTCCCCTCTCTCTCTCTCCCTCACTCAGCTCCTTCTGGTTCCCCTCTTTCTCTCTCCTCTCCATATCTTATTCAGATTTTCTCTTTCACTAGGATGTTAGTTTCAGCTTTAATTGTTCAATTGAATAAAGTAGTAGGTTTTTATTGGTATGCCCGAGACAACCATCCATGTGTGATGTGTTCGATAACCTGTTCCTTAATGGAGCTCCACCTTTTCTACATATTTAGCTACTTCTGTTAATGTGACTGTGAATATCCAGAAAACCCAAAACCCACCATATCCCCCTGTTGTCTCCCTCCAGATGATGGAGGAGTTGTGGAGACGTGGCATGCCCCTGTCAGATCGAATGGAAAATGACTCCCCAGCCGATATGGCTCCAGGGTCCCTGACCACAGCGGCCCCGTCGGGCTCCAACGCCTCCTGGGTGCCAGACACCCCCCTGGTGACCCCTGAGGAACCATACTTCCTCATGACCTCCACTGCCCAGACCGTGTCAGGGTTCTTTGTCTGGACAGCCCTGCTAATAACCTGCCACCAGGTAAGAGGGCTAGTTAACTCTTTCTCACACAAACACACACACACTCCTATGTTTTTCTGCATGTTGCATCTAACATATGCTTCAACTGTTTGTACTCAAATCAAATGTTAGTGTGGTCTCACTGCTGCATAAGATGGATGCCTAGTGCCTACAGTAGTTTTCTCAGTATGCACAAATCAAATTGCAGATAGAAACTGCAGAAGCATATCAAGGCATCCCTTTAGATTCCTCACGCCTGCCAGTCCAGGTTGATTATGCACTCTGGAACACACCCAGCGTGGAACACCTCAGGCTGTTCAGCCATGATAAAGTAGTTGTGGCAGGTCTTCAAATATGTAGTCATGTTGCCTGCAGACCACTAACCTCCTATAGGTTCAGAGCTACTGAAAGGCCCAGGTTAATGATTCCTCTCCATTGTGTTGCTGCTCACACAAAGGTTTAAAGATGAGCCGTCGCTCTGACTACAGGTGTACCTAGCTCTGCAGTGACATCAGAGAGCGAGGGCCGTTGCCTAGCAACAAAGATGGGCACGGTGCTCTCTGTGTGCGAGCGCCCTACTGTTTGTTATTTTACCAAAGGTGTGTGTGCCCAGGCCAGGAAAGGTGATAGGTGTAGCATTGTGTAAGTGGGAACCTGGGACAGGATGAAGTAGACAAAAGGTACTGATGACAGAGCCTGCTCACCCGAATGGAAAAACACAACACAGATCCTCTCATCACACACACACGCACGATGTCGACTGCTCTCCCCAGGATGTGGGCAGGACCACAATGTCACAGTCACTGAGCCCTAGTGAAGTGAAAACACATTGATTTCATGAGACACTTGTTTCAGCTAGCCCATTTTTAGCTAGCTCACGTTGACAGAGCTGTGGTCCCTCTCAGGGAGAAGGACGCTGTTGATTATTCAAACACAATTACCCTCCTTTCACTTCATTGTCTATTTAACTGTCACTTTTAGTTTTTAAATTATTCTCCTACAATGAAGTACATTATAATCTAGCCAGGTCCTTTAGGAGCTGAGATTAAATGATGCCCTCTTCACTCTGTCCTTCTCTTTCTTGTCTATGTATCTTTCTCCCTTTGACAGATCTACATGCACCTGCGCTACTACAGCTCTCCCAATGAGCAGAGGCACATAGTTCGCATCCTCTTCATCGTTCCCATCTATGCCTTTGACTCGTGGCTCAGCCTCCTCTTCTTCACTAACGAAGAGTACTACGTCTACTTTGACACGGTCCGCGACTGCTACGAAGGTGAGAACCTTCCCACCCTGTCAATGTTGTATGACTCTTACCTGTTAAAATAGTGTTTTTAAATGTATTGGCATGAATATAATTTTTTACATTTTATTTCACCTTTATTTAACCAGGTAGGCCAGTTAAGAACAAGTTCTCATTTACAACTGCGACCTGGCCAAGATAAAGCAAAGCAGTGCGACAAAAACAACACAGAGTTACACATGGGATAAACAAACGTACAGTCAATAACACAATAGAAAAATCTAAATACAGTGTGTGCAAATGAAGTATAGAGGTGTTGGCTTTGGGGATGACCAGTGAAATATACCTGCTGGAGCGTTTGCTACGAATGGGAGTTGCTATGCTGACCAGTGAGCTGAGATAAGGCGGAGCTTTTCCTAGCAAAGTCTTATAGATGACCTGGAGCCAGTGGGTTTGGCGACAAATATGTAGAGAGGACCAGCCAACGAGAGCATACAGGTCACAGTGGTGGGTAGAATATGGGGCTTTGGTGACAATGGATGGCACTGTGATAGACTGCATCCAATTTGCTGAGTAGAGTGTTGGAGGCTATTTTGTAAATGACATCGCCGAAGTCAAGGATCGGTAAGATGGTCAGTTTTACGAGGGTATGTTTGGCAGCATGAGTGAAGGAGGCTTTGTTGCGAAATAGAAAGCTAATTCTAGATTTAACTTTGGATTGGAGATGTTTGATGTGAGTCTGGAAGGAGAGTGTACAGTCTAACCAGACACCTAGGTATTTGTAGTTGTCCACATATTCTAAGTCAGAACCATCCAGAGTAGTAATGCTAGTCGGGAGGGTGCGGGCAGTTGAAGAGCATGCATTTCATTTTACTGGCATTTAAGAGCAGTTGGAGGCTACGGAAGGAGTGTTGTATGGCGTTGAAGCTCGTTTGGAGGTTTGTTAACACAGTGTCCAAAGAAGGGCCAGATGTATTCAGAATGGTGTCGTCTGCGTAGAGGTGGATCAAAGAATCACCCGCAGCAAGAGCTGCATCATTGATATATACAGAGAAAAGAGTCGCCCCTAGAATTGAACCCTGTGGCACCCCCATAGACTGAATGCCTTGAGAAACATCAAATACATACAAGTACATTTGTTTTAGAGAGAAAAGATACTGTGCTTGCAATTGGCGTGGTGACTGGAGGAATGTCCACCACAGCTGTTGCCAGAGTTGAATGTTCATTTCTCTACCATAAGCCGTCTCCTACGTCGTTTTAGAGAATTTAGCAGTACGTCCAACTGGTCTCACAACCGCAGACCACATGTATGGCGTCGTGTGGGCGAGCGGTTTGCTGATGTAAACAGATTGCTTCATGGCGGTGGTGGAGTTACTGTATGGGCAGGCATAAGCTATGGACAACAAACCCAATTGCATTTTATCAATGGCAATTTGAATGCACAGAGACACCGTGACGAGATCCTGAGGCCTAATGTTTTAAAGGTGTCTGTAACCAACAGTCTTGTGAAATCCATAGATTAGGGCCTAATTTACTTCAAATGACTGATTTCCTTATATGAACTGTAACTCAGTAAAATCTTTGAAATTGTTCCATGTTGTGTTTATATTTTTGTTCCTTATACATTCAAATAGAGCTGTGATAGACATGGTTTGTGGTCTGTTGCTCATCCTGCTGGTCTATGGTTTGATGTTGCAATGGGAAAATGTATTTGCGCTAAGCACAGGTGCATTCCATTGTTTGCAGTACACTGTTAAGGCCGAAACCTTTCTGCTGTGCTACTACATGTTCTGTGTTTTTTAAAGCAATATCACACACATACTTTTTACTCTATCGGAGATGCACAAGTACTCGCAACACATTTTTGGTTGACATGATGATTGTGTTTTTGCGTCCCGTAGCAGGAGTTGGAAACAAAATCATTTTACAATAGTTTTGTTCTGAATAGAACCATTCTTTTTTGTTGTTGTTCTGTTCCCCTTTTTCGACCTGCAAAATAAAGTTCTGAACTGGTTCGACCCCAAAAGATGACAGGTTTATAATGGTTCCTTTTTAAACCTCTGAAATCATATTTTTTACATTTAACTCAACATTAAATTACTTCACCAATTATGCAGTATGGATAGAGTAGCTTACTATGGAGCCGGCAAACTATAGCTCAGTGAGTTGTTTACATGCTTGATGGAAAGACAAGTGTAGGACGCGAGGTGAAACTGACATTTTGTGGGTGGGGTGAGAGCGAGAGAGGGTAGAGACTTGGCTAGAAGCGCTGAGCATCTTGTGATGACATTAATTATCTGAATTAGGCCCACAGAATTATACCTACGGAGGAGCGGCTTCTATGGAGGAACTTGTTTTTCTTTAAATTTCAGAGTTGGCTAAGAGCTACAAGCTTGATTTTCCCATGATGTCACGCAAAGAGGCACTGAGTTTGAAGGTAGGCCTTAAAATACATCCACAGGTACACCTCCAATTAACTCAAATGATGTCAATTAGCCTATCAGAAGCTTCTAAAGCCATCACATAATTTTCTGGAATTTTCCAAGCTGTTTAAAGGCACAGTAAACTTAGACCTGTATGTAAGCTTCTGACCCACTGGAATTGTGATACAGTGAATTATAAGTGAAATAATCTGTCTGTAAACAATTGTTGGAAAAATTACTTGTGTCATGCACAAAGTAGATGTCCTAACTGACTTGCCAAAACTATAGTTTGTTAACAAGAAATTTGTGGGGTGGTTGAAAAAGTGTATGTAAACTTCTGACTTCAACTGTATGCTTTGGAGGGGGGCAAGTAACCTACATGCACACTGGCAAACATTTTCAGCCGGCATACGTGTGTGCCGACATGGCCATGCTCATATTTGTATCCATAAATTTACAGTTGATAGTCGGATCGGATGATACTAGTGATCGGAAAAAACGTAAATGTTTTAATATGCTTAGGTATTTTGCCAACATCTACTTATCTCCCTGTACGTTTATAGACCAAACAAGTTGCAGATTAGGAGCGGTGTGTCTGTGTGTCCTCAATTTGTAGCAGGCAGACAAGTTTGCTATCAATCAGAATGCGCGTCAGCATTTTTTATTTTAGTTTTATTTAACCAGGTAGGCAAGTTGAGAACAAGTTCTCATTTACAACTGCGACCTGGCCAAGATAAAGCAAAGCAGTGCAACAAAAACAACTGTACAGTGTGTGCAAATGTAGAAGAGTAGGGAGGTAAGGCAATAAATAGGCCATAGATGCGAAATAATTACAATTTAGCATTAACACTGGAGTGATAGATGTGCAGATGATGATGTGCAAGTAGAGATATTGGGGTGCAAAAGAGCAAGAAAATCAATAACAAAATGGGGATGAGGTAGTTGGGTGTGCTATTTACAGATTGGTTGTGTACAGGTACAGTGATCGGTAAGCTGCTCTGACAGCTGATGCTTTAAGTTAGAGAGGGAGATAAGACTCCATTTCTTCTTTTTCCCTTACCCTCGCCCCGCTTTTTAGATATTATGCACATTGATAGCTTGATACCAAACGCCATTTCCATTTGATTTATCATAGTAGCAGGCTAACAGGAGGCAGCAGCAGTCTGAATGATCAGACCGAAACAGAGAAGTGAAGGTGATCGGGTGAAATTATGAAGCGAGTGGACAGCTTCACTCTATCCAATTAGAGTAGAGGATCAATGTACAGCCCGCCCTTTTCTTTACAGACAAGCAAGCTGGCAAGTTGAGTTATTTAGACCATGTAGCACCTCACTTGACTGACATGAGGAAAATAATTACAAAAAATACTCTGATCAAGTCGTATACAGAAAATTACCGATATCTGTTACTATACTCGTTTTGTCCGACTACTCGGCACACCTCTAGCAGGACGACACTGAAAGAAGTTTCTGATTGACAGGGAGGGGTTTGCATAGGCGCTTTGATTATTTTGTGGGACTTAAAAAATATATATAATGCCCGGAACGTTATTAAACGGTCCCCATGCTTTTAAAATAATGGTTCTGTTCCGGAGAAGAATAGATCACTTTTGTTCCCGGTTCTGATTTTGTTCCTTGAAAAATGAGTTATTTTCCAGTTTTCAGTTCTGTTCTCTGAACCAGTTCCAACCCCTGGTCGTAGTAACGAGTGTTTGGGAATCTGTTCTGTCCCCAGTGACAGATGGGCTTTGCGGTCTCTATGCCTTTACGAGAGTGGCCATCTTTGTTCTGTTGTTGTTTCCAAGGCCTGCTGGGATTGCTGGGGAGGGGAGGCCTGTTCCCTAGCAACAGTATGCAAAGGACTGAAGCCTTGAGAAGAGTTTTAGAAACCACTCACTTATGAACAGATAAATTGTCTGGCTGTTCTGTACCAGCCGGCTGTATCTCAACAGAAGTAACATCCACAGAAATTTGCATTAGCATTTTGTTACAGTGGTTACATAATACAGACAGGTGTGCCCCTTGGTTCCCGGCTCTGCCATAAAATTATGCCTGACAAACTCTATTGTACGTACAATGTTCAACCCTATGTCTGTTTGTGGGGAAAGGGGGACCTCAGTGCGCTCAATGCATGAACGAGTGCTTTGCACTGCACATTTTGTCTACCTTGTGTCAAAGAGAGTTGTGTGAGTCTATGATGCGTGAGAGAATGCTGTGTGTGAGTGCTGGGAGCGCATGAATTGACGGCAGGGGAGCTAACAGCTCAGCTAGGCTGCACAGAGTGGGCTCTCCCTGCCAGCACATGGCACACCGCACAGGCAGCAGCTGTGGCCCCAGGGCTCCACACTGCTAAATATAGAGGGCCCCAGTGCTGTCATAAAGTTTCACTCACTCACTCACTCACTCACTCACTCACTCACTCACTCACACACAGCAAAGTACACACACTGATGTTGTGTATTTATACATGCATGCTTGCAAACATTCAAATAGCAGGTGTCAATACCATAAGGATGCCACTGGGATCCCCATTATTGTCTACTCAGACCTCTATGCAGCGATATGTGTGCAAATACAATATACAAGGAAAGCAAATGGAATAGGCAGGGGTCCTTTATGGCTGGAGTTTCCAATGCCAGAAAAGAGACAGAACAGGAGAAAGAGCAGCAAAGCTTCAGGATTGATTCGTCCTGTAGTTGCTTCACCACCCTCAAATTAGCATGGACTGAACACCTGGGACAGCAGCTGAAACCATGCTTGCATCCTGCAGCCTCTTCTGCCCCGACAAACTGGAAGTGATTCAGTCTGACTGGAGAGGATTTTCCCTCAACTCTCCGTCTGTCCCAAGGAGTCGGGACCTACCACTGTGCTCTGTTCATTTGAAACAATTGATTTAATTTCCAAATCAATGGAAATCTCTATAAACCATTCAAATCTCTTAGATAAATCATTTATGCTAATGAATGGATTCAAATAAACAGGCGCGTATTAGATTATACCAGTACTGTACATGTGTTGTTAAATAGGATGGTAACTGAATAGTTTTGGACTAAACATTCAGCTGGATGGATATCAATATATGGGAATCTCTGGAATACATGTTGTCACACACATACACACACACAGAGTGGGAGAGGGTAGCTTTGTGTGCACACAGTGGGACAGGGCGATGTTGATTCAAGCTAGAATGGAGGGCGGTTTAGCCAGAGGCCATTGGGGACAATGACTCAGTCGCTCATCTTGTTTTGCTTTCTGCACTGGCCCATGCAGACACAGCACATCAGCATTCTGCTCATGGGAAATGGGGACCAAGGCCTTAATACTGTAGAGAGGAACATGGCCAATGCCTCTAGATAGAACATGTTTACTTCTGTTAGTGTTCTTTCTCGTACATGTTTCTGGATTCTCAAGGGATGCCCAGAGTCCAAACAGACCAAATACACACAGACAGACAGATTGATTGGGGGATTGATTTTGGATATGAAGGCTTTGCTGGGTTAACCAAAACACTGCTGTAGTTGCATAGTGGCAACTACCCCCATATTCTCTCAACTCTCTGACACTGCTTACATGTGTTTGTGTGTGTTTCCTCTGCAGCGTTTGTGATCTACAACTTCCTCAGCCTGTGTTATGAGTACCTTGGAGGGGAGAGCGCCATCATGGCTGAGATCAGAGGAAAGCCCATTGAGTGAGTCTCTCTCTATTATCACTCTTTGTCCTCTCTTATTAAAAAAAAGACAATTCATGTACAATCCAAGACTGTCATTCAAACATCCCACAACTGCAGAATAGTAATGTGTATCAATACTTTATTGTATGGTTGAGACCTCTTTTTATGCGATTTGGATCTTGAGAACACAGACTACCACATGCTTGTGTCTTGGCTGTCTACAGGTCCAGCTGTGTGTACGGAACCTGCTGTCTCTGGGGAAGGACTTACTCCATTGGGTTCCTCCGATTCTGCAAACAGGTATAGTGAAAGCCTTCTTCTCACACATTATTTGTGAGAAACCCTTACATATGAACAGAGTTGTTACAGCATTACATATTCTCTCTCTCTCAGGCCACTCTGCAGTTCTGTGTGGTGAAGCCTTTGATGGCCATGATCACAGTCATCCTGCAGGCCTTTGGGAAGTACAGAGATGGAGACTTCAAGTACGTAGGGCTATGGGACACTCACTCATTCTACTCTATACTATATCAGAGTATTTGCTTAACCTGTGTTGACCTCAAAGTGAATTGTTTCAAAAGCCACAGAGGATTCATGTTTGTCTATAATATTTTTACTAGTCTTTACTTTTCTGTATGAACAGTTTAAATGTTATTTGTTTGTTCTCACGGATGTTTATTTTTACATTTACACTATTCTGGCTCTAAATCTGTTTTCACCAAAATGTCGGGGTTGTAGTTGTCAAGCATCTCAGAGTAGGAATTATATTACTTATTCTCTAAGACAAGACTGTGCTAAGACATCCTTATGTGTTGACACTGTTCTGATAGCTGGCTGTGTCTCTCTCTCTCTCCAGTGTGGCCAGTGGGTACCTGTATGTGACCATCATCTATAACTTCTCTGTTAGCCTGTCTCTCTACGCCCTCTTTCTCTTCTACTTCGCCACCCGCAACCTGCTGGTCCCCTACAGCCCCATGCTCAAGTTCCTCATGGTCAAGTCTGTCATCTTCCTCTCTTTCTGGCAGGGTAAGGAAACCTCTCGATCGACACACACACGCAATGTATCATAGATAATGATGCATCTAAGTGTGCTGACCCTCTCTCCCAGATAATACACACAATGTGATTTGACAGTACTCTGATCCTCCTTCCTCGATTTCTCTCTCCCTCTCTCTCTGGGGGATAAGGTATGCTGCTGGCCATCCTGGAGAAGTGTGGAGCCATCCCTAAAATCAACTCTCCCGAAGTGTCAGTTGGGGAGGGCACGGTCGCCGCCGGCTACCAGAACTTTATCATCTGCATTGAGATGTTCTTTGCCGCTGTGGCCCTGCGCCACGCCTTCACCTACAAGGTCTACATGGACAAGAGGCTGGACTCCTACGGTAAGGATACAGAGGGAGGGACTATCCATGCAGATTAGAGATAAAACTGTTTAAGTAAAAATAAATCAAGTCATCACTAGCATATGAGTGTGTTCCTGACTAAATGACACAAGCAGTTGCTTATGTTTCTGGAACTGTGTTCAGTGTGGATTCAGGAAACTGGTTCTCCATGGTTGCTGTTCAAGTCTATTTCAGTGACTTTGTTCCACTGACCTGCTCTCGCTGTCTCTAAATGTTTCTTTCTCTCTTTTATTCTCCCTTTCTCTCCTCTCCACTCCCTCTGTTTTTCACTCAATTTTTCTTTTGTTGAATCCTTTTTCTCCTCTCATTTATCTTCCATCTCTTCCTTTTTCTCCTGTTCTGTTCTCGCCCTTCTCCTTTTTTATTGTTCAATATTCATCCTTGTATATTTTCTTATGTCCCTCTCTCTTTATCTGTCTCTCTCTATCTGTCTCTCTCTGTGCTGCACTATAAGGGTCCTTTCCTATTTATGGACAATACGGTAGGTCTACCACTAGCTCAGCTGTGTTTGGCTTCTCACTGCCACAGTACTTTCTGGTTGACTCCATTTCTGTGATGTGCTCATATTTTGTTATTCTATTATTTTTTAACTGTTTCTGAGATATAGAGTTTAATTTTGTACAAACAATTTATTTTGAGTGTCCTCAGTGCTGTTATACATTTGTATTGCCATTATTGTACAGTATGTGCTGCTTTTATCAATGTATTTTTTTGTGGTGTGTATGAGTTCTCCCCTTGCAATGCACTAGGAGCTCCACTGGCGGTTTCTGTCTGTTTGGTTCAGTAGTATTATGTGATCCTCCATTTTGATTACTCATGGCATTCAGATTGCTCACTGTAGGGTTCCACTCTTCCTTCCATTATCCCTTATCCTCCCTCTATTTCCATCCTCCCCGGCAGGTCGCTGCGCCCCAATGAAGAGCATCTCCAGCAGTCTGAAGGAGACCATGAACCCCGGAGACATGGTGCAGGACGCCATCCACAACTTCTCCCCGGCCTACCAGCAGTACACACAGCAGTCCACCCTTGAGCAGCGTGGAGGGGTGCCGGTGTCCCGCAGCCACAGCAACCTCAGCACCCGCGACAACGAGAAGACCCTGCTGCTCAGTTCCGACGACGAGTTCTGAGCCCCCCTACACACCGACCGGTGGTACTACTGTGGGGTGGAGACGGGAGGGGCTTTATGGACTCTACTACAGTGCCGTACCAAATCGACAGGCTTAAGTCCTTTGACTGATCCACTTCATTGCGTACATGAACATAGTACTCATATTCCTCAGTCTATATTGACAATACAAGCAACCTACTACATAGAGGTCCATTGCCACATACCACTGCCAATATGGATCAATACAAATACACACACACGTGCATAGACCATTCCCAGGTGTCTTCAGGCTGTGTTAACACTACAAAGACCTACCAGACAGAAACACTCACCAACGTGCATGCCATTAACATGAGTGCCATTGAAATATTGTCAATTATACAGCATCCCCCCTCACCCTCCTGCCAGCTCTGCCTGAAATGTTGCCAAATAGAGGGAGATCCCGCTTGGTCAGCAGGACCCTCTCTAACTTAAGATTTCGATTTCAGAGTCACTTGGATAAGACACTAAGGGACCCCGAAATCACTGTATATTTTGATGTTTATTGACCTGATGTTGTTCTTCTCATTTTAAACGAATCTATTATGAAGGGAGGTTATCATTATATGATGTGTGTTGGCATGAACGGGAAGGTACAGTGAGGATAATATAATTGGGGGATTTTGGGGGTCATTTGGGGTGTCCCGGAATGTTGTTGTTGATGACGTATTGAGGGAACAGCTGTTGACAGAGGTTTGGCGTGGGCGACTAACATCGCTCACGCGGAGTACAGATGAAAGAGGAACTTGCTTCTCAGCAGAGCTGGACCCGGCCGCAGCAGACAGGATTAGAATCCCGTAATTGGGGCATTATGTGCGGCACAGATCAGGCATGTTTTTACCATCACGTTGGTGTAACGGTCATATCGCGCCGAACTGCGCATGTGCAGACCGTCTAATCAAAGGCTGTCTTGATAATGTTTTTTGGACGAAAATGAAAACTTGTCAGTGTGTCACCTTCACAAGGTTGGAGTAATAACATGTTCAACTACTTAAGACATTGGCTCGAATCTAGGTTGTGTCTTTAGATTGAGAAAATAAACAACTAATTTCACTGTTCTCATCTCAAACCTCAGCCTGGTCTGTTTCGCAAGCGTTCCTGGAAGTCTTCAATGTTGCACCTCTGGGTTTAGAAACTGTGTGAAGTTGTCAAAGGGTATGGGGACCAAGCAATTCTTCCCCCTGGTGGCAAGAGGCAGAGAGATTTCCAGCCCAGCCTCTGGGAGGATCCTGTTGAGCAGAAATTGTTTATTTGAATACATAGGCAAGCCTTGGCTATTTTCATCATTAATATACTTCAGTTATGCCTGAATATAGCTGCTTTCTTCATCATGGCTGTTTTCTTGTCTTGTTAGGGTTGCTATGTTGCTGCTTAGTGTCACTAGCCTCACTGATTTTTCCTTTGAGAAGTCTTTTTGCTGAAGACAACACACAAACAGATCATTTTGAAACGTTTTACTCATAAAAAAACCTCTCACTGAACTGTCAATTCCAAAGCTGCAGTTTTACGAAAAAATGTAAATAGGAACACTACCCATATTTGAATACCTGAGGGAAGTGTTTTTCTACAGCAGGGGTTCTTAAATGTTTATCTCGAAACACAAATTAGACATTTTTACCGTCCTCCCGTGACTCAAATCTTCCTCTAACGACCCAAATTAAGAAGAAATAGTGTGATATTATAGATGTATTATCATAACTCGCGACCCACCTCTCACATGCCCAGGGCCCACCTCGGGTTAAAAAACCCTGGTCCCACAGGGTCCAATAAATACAGTACCAATCAAAAGTTACTACTCATTCCAGGGTTTTTCTTTAATTTGACTATTTTCTACATTGTAGAATAATAGTGAAGACATCAAATTATGAAATAAAACATATGGAATCATGTAGTAACCAAAAAAAAGTTAAACAAATTTACAAATATTTTCTATTTTAGATTTCTCAAAGTAGCCATCCTTTGCCTTGATGACAGTTTTGCACACTCTTGGCATTCTCTCAACCAGCTTCATATGGAATGCTTGAAGGATTTCCCACATGCTGAGCACTTGTTGGCTGCTTTTCCTTCACTTTGCGGTCCAACTCATCCCAAACCATCTCAATTGGGTTGAGGTCGGGTGATTGTGGAGGCCATGTCATCTGATGCAGCACTCAATCACTCTCATTCTTGATCAATTAGCCCTTACACAGCCTGGAGGTGTGTTGGGTCATTGTCCTGTTGAAAAACAAATGATAGTCCCACTAAGCGCAAACCAGATGGGATGGCACATCGCTGCAGAATGCTGTGGTAGTCATGGGGGTTAAGTGTGCCTTGAATTCTAAATAAATCACTGACAGTGTCATCAGCAAAGCACCCCCACACCATCACACCTCCTTCTCCATGCTTCACGGTTGGAACCACACATGCGGAGATCAATCCATTCACCTGCTCTGCGTCTCACAAAGACACAGCGATTGGAACCAAAAATCTCCAATTTGGAGTCATCAGACCAAAGGACAGATTTCCACCAGTCTAATGTCCATTGCTCGTGTTTCTTGGCCCAAGCGAGTCTCTTCTTATTATTGGTGTCCTTTAGTAGTGGTTTCTTTGCAGCAAATCGACCATGAAGGCCTGATTCACGCAGTCTCCTCTGAACAGTTGATGTTGATGTGTCTGTTACATTTATTTGGGCTGCAATTTCTGAGGCTGGTAACTCTGATGAACTTACCCTCTGCAGCAGAGGTAACTTTTGGTTTTCCTTTCCTGTGGTGGTCCTCATCAGAGCCAGTTTCAACATAGTGCTTGATGGTTTTTGTGACTGCACTTGAATAAACTTATCAAAGTTCTTAACAAAGCACACCTGTTAATTGAAATGCGTTCCAGGTGACTACCTTATGAAGATGGTTGAGAGAATGCCAAAGCTATGTGCAGAGTGTGCAAAGCTATCAAGGTAAAGGGGGGCTATATTTTGATTAACGATTTGTTGGTTACTACATGATTCTGTATGTGTTATTTCATAGTTTTGATGTCTTTGCTATTATTATACAATGTAGAAAATAGTGAAAATAATGAAAAACCCTGGAATGAGTAGGTGTGTCCAAACTTTTGACTGGTACTGTATATTTCATAGGTTTGAATGTTAAATATAGGCTACATACACAAGTGATTGTTTTAATGATGTGCCCTATGCTGTGTCTTTTGATTAAAATTAATATATTATTCCTGAAAAGACAGGATATTGTATATAAAGTTGAACTAGATAATGGAATATGTTTATTGGTGGGTATAATAATGATAAAGCACAGAATGTTCACTTCTGTATCGTCTCTGCTCCATATTCGTTATATTATTTTGTTTCATACTTTTGTGTTCATTTGTATATTGGTATTATTCTGATTTATAGATTCTGATGCAATTTTTTGTCTTTGTGGTGTTTAAACAACCGCAAAATAAAAAGACAGACAAAATTGAATATTTTCATTTGGTCCTTTAGTGTGTGTTGAGTGACTACAGTCAATCAATCAATCAATCAAGTTTATTTTATATAGCCCTTCGTACATCAGCTAATATCTCGAAGTGCTGTACAGAGACCCAGCCTAAAACCCCAAACAGCTAGAATGCAGGTGAAGAAGCACGGTGGCTAGGAAAAACTCCCTAGAAAGGCCAAAACCTAGGAAGAAACCTAGAGAGGAACCAGGCTATGAGGGGTGGCCAGTCCTCTTCTGGCTGTGCCGGGTGGAGATTATAACAGAACTATGCCAAGATGTTCAAAAATGTTCATAAGTGACAAGCATGGTCAAATAATAATCATGGATAATTTTCAGTTGGCTTTTCATAGCCGATCATTAAGAGTTGAAAAACAACAGGTCTGGGACAGGTGGCGGTTCCATAACCGTAGGCAGAACAGCTGAAACCGGAACAGCAGCAAGGCCAGGTGGACTGGGGACAGCAAGGAGCCACCACGCCCGGCAGTCCCGACGTATGGTCCCAGGGCTCAGGTCCTCTGAGAGAAAGAAAGAGAGAAGGAGAAAATTAGAGAGAGCCAAGATTTTCAAAATGTTCATAAATGACAAGCATGGTCAAATAATAATCAGGAATAAATCTGTTGGCTTTTCATAGCCGATCATTAAGAGTTGAAAACAGCAGGTCTGGGACAGGTAGGGGTTCCGTAACCGCAGGCAGAACAGTTGAAACTGGAATAGCAGCAAGGCCAGGTGGACTGGGGACAGCAGGGAGTCGTCATGCCCGGTAGTCCTGACGTATGGTCCTAGGGCTCAGGTTCTCAGAGAGAGAGAAAGAAAGAGAGAACGAGAGAATTAGAGAAAGCATACTTAAATTCACACAGGACACTGGATAAGATAGGAGAAGTACTCCAGGTATAACCAACTGACCCTAGCCCCCCGACACAAACTACTGCAGCATAAATACTGGAGGCTGAGACAGGAGCGGTCAGGAGACACTGTGGCCCCATCCGAAGATACCCCCGGACAGGGCCAAATAGGAAGGATATAACCCCACCCACTTTGCCAAAGCACAGCCCCCGCACCACTGGAGGGATATCTTCAACCACCAACTTATAATCCTGAGACAAGGCCGAGTATAGCCAACAAAGATCTCCACCACAGCACAAACCAAGGGGGGGCGCCAACCCAGACAGGAAGATCACGTCAGTAACTCAACCCACCCACTACAGAGTGAGAGAAGAGTCAGTGGGATTGATTGATATTGCGTTTGTTCATTTTTAGGTTGGCTGCATAAAAAGCTTAAAGTACCACTTTTAGGAGCTGGTCACTTCCATATACAGAGAAGCTACAGTCTTCTGGTTCAGAGATGTATGATGCTACCAGGCAATATAGTTGTTCCGTTTAGACGCCAAGTTTTGTCACGTGCACAAGTACAGTGAAATGCCTTTCTTGCAAGCTCTAAAGCCAACAATGCAGTAATCAATATCAATGTAGTACTAAAAATAACAGAGTAGAACAAAAACACGAGAAATTGAAATAAGAACAAGAGAAAGTAAGAAACTATATACAGGGTCAGTGCCAATACCATATTTACAATGTACAGGGATACTGTAGTGATAGAGGTAGATATTGTATTCATAGGGATACCGTGACTAGGCATCAGTATGTGTGATAAACAGAGTAGCAGCAGCGTAATGCAGCCAGTCAAGATTCTCTCAATGGAGCAGCTGTAGAACGTCTTGAGGATTTGAGGGCCCATGCTAAACTTTTTCAACCTCCTGAGGGGGAAGAGGCGCTGTTGATCCTTCTTCACAACTGTGTGCGTGGACCATTTTAAGTCCTTAGTGATTTGAATCGTGAAGAACTTAAAAGCTCTCGACCTGCTCCACTGCAAAATGTTCTGATTTTGACGAATGCAATTGTGTGGAATGCAATTGAGATTGCGTTGTCTATGGATCTGTTGGGACAGTATGCAATTTGGAGTGTGTCTAGGGTTTCTGGAATGATGGAGTTGATGTATGTGTTACATTCCCCAGTTTCTGTGTTGTATTTGAGTGTGTGTGTTTCAGGAAATGGCTTCCTGGAAGCCTCCCCAACCAGCTGATTGGTCGACTCAATGGCTAATGGATGATTAGAGAGCTGACCCCGCCCCCTCGTCAAGATGCAGCTGTATCCAATTAGACTCCTGAAGCTATATAAAAGCCAGTGTTCTGTTCAGGAGGTGAGAAGATTGAATATTTTGGAGCGATTAGAGAGAAGATTGAATATTTTGGAGCGATTAGAGAGAAGATTGAATATTTTGGAGCGATTAGAGAGAAGATTGAATATTTTGGAGCGATTAGAGAGAAGATTGAATATTTTGGAGCGATTAGAGAGAAGATTGAATATTTTGGAGCGATTAGAGAGAAGATTGAATATTTTGGAGCGATTAGAGAGAAGATTGAATATTTTGGAGCGATTAGAGAGAAGATTGAATATTTTGGAGCGATTAGAGAGAAGATTGAATATTTTGGAGCGATTAGAGAGAAGATTGAATATTTTGGAGCGATTAGAGAGAAGATTGAATATTTTGGAGCGATTAGAGAGAAGATTGAATATTTTGGAGCGATTAGAGAGAAGATTGAATATTTTGGAGCGATTAGAGAGAAGATTGAATATTTTGGAGAGATTTTTTCTGGAGAATTTGATTGTGATAAAGTGTTGGTTGTTTCTCAAAGAGATTTGGTATGTACTATGTAAGTTGTTGCTGAGGGAGCTGATTGGTTATGTCTGTTATGTGTTATAGGATGCACTGTTTTGATTATTGAAATTGTTTGTTCTGTTTCATTTGTTCCCAGGGGGGAAGGAGAAGGCACTTTGGGAGTGCTTAGGCAAGAGGCCCGTGGGCATACATATACCCGTAGTCCACATACCCCTGGACTAGAGTAGGGCTGCTATGAAACTGTTCTTCATAGCTATGAGTTTGTGTAGACTATTACATCCTTGTTGGAAAAACACTAACCAAACCTTTCAAATGTGTCATATACACCCTGCAAGAGGGAACATCGTCAGTACGTCTCCAAAAAGCACTCAAGTGACATTTTATTAAAAAAACACCAATAGAGAGATAAAAGGATACTATGGCCCCACCTACTTTGTGAAGCACTGTCTCACCAAATATTGTAGAACTTAGCAAAGCTGGTACCCTTAGTTATGTTTCAGTAGCTTGTAAGTAATCCAAATGAATTGTTTAAATTAGAAATATGATCTGAGTATCTTCTCTTCCCAATGTCTGCAATAGTGAACTTAGTGCTGTGTGGGAAAAGAGGAGCTTGGAAGACTTTTACACAGCCAACTGGGTCAGACAAAGTTCAGCCCAGAGTGAACCTCCTGCTCAGTGTGTATGAAGAGACAGGGAAAGGTAGATCGAAGCTAAGTCACTCTGGTGGAGCTGCCTGCTCTATGGAGCACCTCAAGAGGCTCAACTCACTGATGAGTTGAGAATATACTGAGTTCAAAGGTCAATGACTTTATGGTTGTGCTGAAGCACAAAACCAAACAGAAAGCCAAGAGAAAATATGTATTAGAGAGCAGTCAGGAGATAATCCAAAAATGCAGGGGGCGATATGAGTCAAGACATAGCTCAGAGGTGCCAGTTCTGCTTCAGGCTGTAGAGAAAACGATAAGGAAAAACAGATAGATGCTATAGTACTAGTACATACTTGCATGTACAGATGTAGGATCTTACATTTTAGCCAGTTTGCTACAGCAGGAAAATAATCCTTCAGCAACAGGCAATACATTTTTCATAAGAGGAAATCAAGTCTGACATGCAAAGTGGAAATAACAAACTTGAGAAGTAAAGCCTTTTTAAACCTCAAATACACTACACACTTTAAAATGAAGATCTGTATGTACATCTATCACTTTACTGTAACACAGAGATGGAGAACATGAGGATGACTATCAGATCTCTGGAGGAGAAGCTCAAAACAACAGGTAAATAGATGTTAAAATTTACGAAAATATATAATAGATTCAAATTAATTAAAGTGTTTTAATGTCTATATGGAATGGCAAGCACAAAATACGGGGCTTCGAGCGCTGATACATTTTGATCAAACTGATACAATAGACCCCCTTCATGTGTTTGCAAACATTGCCGCACGAGGGCGATGCGTGCAAGTTGGTGTCGAAAGACAGGGAAGTTCTTATAGAACGCCAGAAAAAACGCCTCTATTTACATGTTGCTTATGAGTACATTTCACACTACTTTTGGATTATAATTGGATTTAAAGCCTTGTATGAATGTCCTGCTTAATATATTGTGTGTCATCATCGCAAATCAACTGCATTATACTTCAAAAACACCAACTTCAAACAGTATAATGTATTTTTGGCTAGCTTTTGCTACGGCCTATTATGTAAATGGCGTTACTATTCTAGATAACAACTGCTGCATCCAAAATAGTTATTTTTCAAATATCACAACCAAATTTTAAGCGTATGAGACCCCAAAAAAAGGTATTTTGTTTAGAAGTAATAAACATGTAAATCTAGGCTATGTTGAATGGGCGCAGATAGCGATGGATTTCTTACTGCAGCCAAAAGTCGCGCGCCTCGGGTCTATATGGAGGAAGGATATCAATAGATGGCAATGCATTGATTTATAATATTGATCAGCATCATTATCAACTTACAGTTTGTCAAAAATATATTGCTGTGTATATACTGTATGAGGCAAACATTTCATTAACCATATTGTATCATTATGATGTGGTTAAAATGGACTGTAAGACTTAATAATGGCTCATCTTATTATAATTCAGTTGACAATTTGCTACATAAAGAGACATAACATGACCAATATTTCTGCCACAGCTGTCTCTTAATCTTCAGCTAGTATGAACTGCATGTGTAGTAAACATTGTATCTTGTTCTGTCACTAGGGAGATTGTCCACACTCCACCAGTCTCAGAAGAGTGCTGCTGGGGAAGACATTATCAAGAGTGCAACTAAAAACACCATCCTGGGAAGAGATGTGTTCAAGGAAGATGTCTATGCTGGATCAGTCACCTTTGAGTGTCAGAAGGAGATGGCTGACATCAATGGGAGACATCGTAACAGTGATTGACACTCCAGGGCTGTTTTGCCCAACAGTGGATAATGTAGAGATCATGAAGGAAATTGGTAAATGCATCTCTATAGCTGCTCCTTGGCCCAACGTCTCTCTCCTGGTCCTAACTGTCGGACGCTTCACTCAAGAGGAGATAGAAACAGGGAAGATGATCCAGAAGATGTTTGAATACAACACGTCCATGTACACCATTGTACTGTTCACTAGAGGAGATGACCTCAAAAGGAAAGATCATTGGAGAGTTTGTTGAAACAGCGAGGAACGACATACACCACACAATTCAGAAGTGCAGGGACTCATACATTATATACACTGCTCAAAAAAATAAAGGGAACACTTAAACAACACAATGTAACTCCAAGTCAATCACACTTCTGTGAAATCAAACTGTCCACTTAGGAAGCAACACTGATTGACAATAAATTTCACATGCTGTTGTGCAAATGGAATAGACAAAAGGTGGAAATTATAGGCAATTAGCAAGACACCCCCCAAAACAGGAGTGATTCTGCAGGTGGTGACCACAGACCACTTCTCAGTTCCTATGCTTCCTGGCAGATGTTTTGGTCACTTTTGAATGCTGGCGGTGTTCTCACTCTAGTGGTAGCATGAGACGGAGTCTACAACCCACACAAGTGGCTCAGGTAGTGCAGTTCATCCAGGATGGCACATCAATGCGAACTGTGGCAAAAAGGTTTGCTGTGTCTGTCAGCGTAGTGTCCAGAGCATGCAGGCGCTACCAGGAGACAGGCCAGTACATCAGGAGACGTGGAGGAGGCCGTAGGAGGGCAACAACCCAGCAGCAGGACCGCTACCTCCGCCTTTGTGCAAGGAGGTGCACTGCCAGCGCCCTGCAAAATGACCTCCAGCAGGCCACAAATGTGCATGTGTCAGCATATGGTCTCACAAGGGGTCTGAGGATCTCATCTCGGTACCTAATGGCAGTCAGGCTACCTCTGGCGAGCACATGGAGGGCTGTGCGGCCCCACAAAGAAATGCCACCCCACACCATGACTGACCCATCGCCAAACCGGTCATGCTGGAGGATGTTGCAAGCAGCAGAACGTTCTCCACGGCGTCTCCAGACTCTGTCACATGTGCTCATGTGCTCATTGTGAACCTGCTTTCCCCTGTGAAGAGCACAGGGCGCCAGTGGCGAATTTGCCAATCTTGGTGTTCTCTGGCAAATCCCAAACGTCCTGCACGGTGTTGGGCTGTAAGCACAACCCCCACGTGTGGACGTCGGGCCCTCATACCACCCTCATGGAGTCTGTTTCTGACCGTTTGAGCAGACACATCACGCTTCACCATCTGGCAGTCCGACGGACAAATCTGGTTTTGGCGGATGACAGGAGAACGATACCTGCCCAAATGCATAGTGCCAACTGTAAAGTTTGATGGAGGAGGAATAATGGTCTTGGGCTGTTTTTGATGGTTTGGGCTAGGCCCCTTAGTTCCAGTGAAGGGAAATCTTAACGCTGCAGCATACAATGGCATTCTAGACGATTCTGTTCTTCCAACTTTGTGGCAACAGGTTGGGGAAGGCTCTTTTCTGTTTCAGCATGACAATGCCCCCATGCACAAAGCAAGTTCCATACAAAAATGCTTTGTCTAGTTCGGTGTGGAAGAACTTGACTGGCCTGCACAGAGCTCTCACCTCAACCCCATCGAACACTTTTGGGATGAATTGGAATGCTGACTGTGAGCCAGGCCTAATCGCCCAACATCAGTGCCCGACCTCACTAATGCTCTTGTGGCTGAATGGAAGAAAGTCCCCACAACAATGTTCCAACATCTAGTGGAAAGCCTTCCCAGAAGAGGAATACATCCGGTTTGGAGCGAGCGGTCGCATTTGCATTCGCTCTGCAGGTAGTATAACTTTTCATTACATTTCATTATAGTACAACGGTTTAATTTGTCCAACCTTAGCAATTTCTTCTTAACTAGCTACATAGCCGTCTGTGTATCAAAGATAATTGCGTAATTATCGTATTTCGCCGTCTATCGTAGTCCACACTGCTATCTGCCCAGCAGCTAGCAAACGTCCACCGTCTACCGAATAGTAGTATAACTTTTCATTACATTTCATTATAGTACAACGGTCTGATTTTCATTTTCATTACAGTACAACGGTTTGATTTGTTTGATCTTAGCTAGCTACATAGCCGTCTTTGTATCAAACATAATTGCGTAGTTATTGAGGTTCGCTAGCCAGCTATTTTCGTCCTAACGTAAAGCAACGTAGCCAACACTGCTAGCTAGCCAGCTTGCCACCGAATAGCAGCATTGTAGAAACGAGTGCATTACAACGGAACGACTTGATTAGTGTAGTGTTAGCTGGCTACACAGTTGTCTTTGCTATCTTTGATTTGTTTGATCTTAGCTAGCTACTTAGCTGGCTACATAGCCGTCTTTGTATCAAAGATAATTGTGTAGTCATCGAGGTTCGCTGAGGTTCGCTAGCCAGGTATTCTCGTCCTAACGTAACGTAAGGTAGTCAACCCTGCTAGCTAGCCAGCTAGCCACCGATTAGCAGCACTGTAGAAACGATTACATTACAACGGAACGACTTGATTTGTGTAGTGTTAGCTAGCTACATAGTTTTCTTTGCTAGCTTTGTATCTAAGATAATTGTGTAGCTTTGAGTAATTATCGGTTAGCTAGCCAGCTATTTTCGCCTGCCGCGCTGCCGTCCTCCTACCTAGCCAACACTGCTAGCTAACACTGCTAGCTAGCCAACATCTACCGAATAGCAGCACTGTAGAAACTTACATTACAACGGAACGACTTGATTAGCGTAGTGTTAGCTAGTTGTCTTTGCTGTCCTTGTATCCATGATAATTGTGTAGTTTAGAGAAATTTAGAGAAATTGTCGAGGTCACCTAGCCAGCTTCACTTTCAACAACGCAGCTACTGCTAGCCAGGCTACTTCACCAGCCAGCAGTACTATATCATTTTAGTCAATAAGATCTTTTATTTTATTTATTTTTTGCAACGTAAGCTTAACTTTCTGAACATTCGAGACGTGTAGCCCACTTGTCATTCTAATCTCCTTTGCTTTAGCGTAGCCTCTTCTGTAGCCTGTCAACTATGTGTCTGTCTATCCCTGTGCTCTCCTCTCTGCACAGACCATACAAACGCTTCACACCGCGTGGCCGCGCCCACCCTAACCTGGTGGTCCCAGCCCGCACGACCCACGTGGAGTTCCAGGTCTCCGGTAGCCTCTGGAACTGCCGATCCGCGGCCAACAAGGCAGAGCTCATCTCAGCCTATGCGTCCCTCCAGTCCCTCGACTTCTTGGCACTGACGGAAACATGGCTCACCACAGATAACACTGCTACTCCTACTGCTCTCTCTTCGTCTGCCCACGTGTTCTCGCACACCCCGAGAGCTTCTGGTCAGCGGGGTGGTGGCACCGGGATCCTCATCTCTCCCAAGTGGTCATTCTCTCTTTCTCCCCTTACCCATCTGTCTATCGCCTCCTTTGAATTCCATGCTGTCACAGTTACCAGCCCTTTCAAGCTTAACATCCTTATCATTTATCGCCCTCCAGGTTCCCTTGGAGAGTTCATCAATGAGCTTGATGCCTTGATAAGCTCCTTTCCTGAGGACGGCTCACCTCTCACAGTTCTGGGTGACTTTAACCTCCCCATGTCTACCTTTGACTCATTCCTCTCTGCCTCCTTCTTTCCACTCCTCTCCTCTTTTGACCTCACCCTCTCACCTTCCCCCCCTACTCACAAGGCAGGCAATACGCTTGACCTCATCTTTACTAGATGCTGTTCTTCCACTAACCTCATTGCAACTCCCCTCCAAGTCTCCGACCACTACCTTGTATCCTTTTCCCTCTCGCTCTCATCCAACACTTCCCACACTGCCCCTACTCGGATGGTATCGCGCCGTCCCAACCTTCGCTCTCTCTCCCCCGCTACTCTCTCCTCTTCCATCCTATCATCTCTTCCCTCTGCCCAAACCTTCTCCAACCTATCTCCTGATTCTGCCTCCTCAACCCTCCTCTCCTCCCTTTCTGCATCCTTTGACTCTCTATGTCCCCTATCCTCCAGGCCGGCTCGGTCCTCCCCTCCCGCTCCGTGGCTCGACGACTCATTGCGAGCTCACAGAACAGGGCTCCGGGCAGCCGAGCGGAAATGGAGGAAAACTCGCCTCCCTGCGGACCTGGCATCCTTTCACTCCCTCCTCTCTACATTTTCCTCTTCTGTCTCTGCTGCTAAAGCCACTTTCTACCACTCTAAATTCCAAGCATCTGCCTCTAACCCTAGGAAGCTCTTTGCCACCTTCTCCTCCCTCCTGAATCCTCCTCCCCCTCCCCCCCCCCTCCTCCCTCTCTGCAGACGACTTCGTCAACCATTTTGAAAAGAAGGTCGACGACATCCGATCCTCGTTTGCTAAGTCAAACGACACCGCTGGTTCTGCTCACACTGCCCTACCCTGTGCTTTGACCTCTTTCTCCCCTCTCTCTCCAGATGAAATCTCGCGTCTTGTGACGGCCGGCCGCCCAACAACCTGCCCGCTTGACCCTATCCCCTCCTCTCTTCTCCAGACCATTTCCGGAGTCCTTCTCCCTTACCTCACCTCGCTCATCAACTCATCCCTGACCGCTGGCTACGTCCCTTCCGTCTTCAAGAGAGCGAGAGTTGCACCCCTTCTGAAAAAACCTACACTCGATCCCTCCGATGTCAACAACTACAGACCAGTATCCCTTCTTTCTTTTTTCTCCAAAACTCTTGAACGTGCCGTCCTTGGCCAGCTCTCCTGCTATCTCTCTCAGAATGACCTTCTTGATCCAAATCAGTCAGGTTTCAAGACTAGTCACTCAACTGAGACTGCTCTTCTCTGTATCACGGAGGCGCTCCGCACTGCTAAAGCTAACTCTCTCTCCTCTGCTCTCATCCTTCTAGACCTATCGGCTGCCTTCGATACTGTGAACCATCAGATCCTCCTCTCCACCCTCTCCGAGTTGGGCATCTCCGGCGCGGCCCACGCTTGGATTGCGTCCTACCTGACAGGTCGCTCCTACCAGGTGGCGTGGCGAGAATCTGTCTCCTCACCACGCGCTCTCACCACTGGTGTCCCCCAGGGCTCTGTTCTAGGCCCTCTCCTATTCTCGCTATACACCAAGTCACTTGGCTCTGTCATAACCTCACATGGTCTCTCCTATCATTGCTATGCAGACGACACACAATTAATCTTCTCCTTTCCCCCTTCTGATGACCAGGTGGCGAATCGCATTTCTGCATGTCTGGCAGACATATCAGTGTGGATGACGGATCACCACCTCAAGCTGAACCTCGGCAAGACGGAGCTGCTCTTCCTCCCGGGGAAGGACTGCCCGTTCCATGATCTCGCCATCACGGTTGACAACTCCATTGTGTCCTCCTCCCAGAGCGCTAAGAACCTTGGCGTGATCCTGGACAACACCCTGTCGTTCTCAACTAACATCAAGGCGGTGGCCCGTTCCTGTAGGTTCATGCTCTACAACATCCGCAGAGTACGACCCTGCCTCACACAGGAAGCGGCGCAGGTCCTAATCCAGGCACTTGTCATCTCCCGTCTGGATTACTGCAACTCGCTGTTGGCTGGGCTCCCTGCCTGTGCCATCAAACCCCTACAACTCATCCAGAACGCCGCAGCCCGTCTGGTGTTCAACCTTCCCAAGTTCTCTCACGTCACCCCGCTCCTCCGCTCTCTCCACTGGCTTCCAGTTGAAGCTCGCATCCGCTACAAGACCATGGTGCTTGCCTACGGAGCTGTGAGGGGAACGGCACCTCAGTACCTTCAGGCTCTGATCAGGCCCTACACCCAAACAAGGGCACTGCGTTCATCCACCTCTGGCCTGCTCGCCTCCCTACCACTGAGGAAGTACAGTTCCCGCTCAGCCCAGTCAAAACTGTTCGCTGCTCTGGCACCCCAATGGTGGAACAAACTCCCTCACGACGCCAGGACAGCGGAGTCAATCACCACCTTCCGGAGACACCTGAAACCCCACCTCTTCAAGGAATACCTAGGATAGGATAAAGCAATCCTTCTGCCCCCCCCCCCCCCCCTTAAAAGATTTAGATGCACTATTGTAAAGTGGCTGTTCCACTGGATGTCATTAGGTGAATGCACCAATTTGTAAGTCGCTCTGGATAAGAGCGTCTGCTAAATGACTTAAATGTAAATGTAAATGTAAGAGTGGAGGATGTTATAGCAGGGGGGGACCAACTCCATATTAATGCCCATGTTTTTGGAATGAGATTTTCGACAAGCAGGTGTCTACATACTTTTGGTCATGTAGTGTACCATTTACTTAACAACAATGATAAACACCACACTCAGGTCACAGAGCTCCTGTGTAAGATAAACATCATGGTGAAAGTGAATGGAAGGAGTTGCTACAACAATAATATGTTCCATAAAGTACAGGCAGCCAGCCCTAAGGGTGGAGCAAGCGAGAATACTGAAGGAGAGGAAGGAAAAGATAAAAAGAGAGAAGGAGTTGAGGCAGAAATTGCTAAGTTGAAAGAAACCGTTCAGAAGGAGGTAAAGTGAGAGAAATCAGAGAGAGAGAGAGAAAAGGGGAGCTGAATTCAAAAAGAGAGAACCGAAGATACTGAAGCTAAGAGATGCTGAGAAGGAGAAGAAAATAAAGTTGGAAGAGGAGCTCAAAGAAAAGATGTTTGATGAGAAAAACAAAAAAAGGAAAAAGAGCAGTCTTACCTGTAAAATAAATGCATGAAAAATAGATAAAAGACCTGAATATGGAGAGTGAGAGAGAAGCAAGAAAGAAAACAAAAAAATAATTCTGTGCTCCACTGGAGAAAGAGATTGCAAAAGCCAGAGAAGAGATGGGGGAGGTGTATAAGAAGGGAGGAAAGGGACCTCCCGGGTGGCGCAGTGGTCTATGGCTGTGCCACCAGAGACTCTGGGTTCGAGCCTAGGCTCTGTCGCAGCCGGCCGCGACCGGAAGGTCCATGGGGCGACGCACAATTGGCCTAGCGTAGTCCGGGTTAGGGAGGGTTTGGCCGGTAGGGATATCCTTGTCTCATCGCGCACTAGCGACTCCTGTGGCGGGCCGGGCGCAGTGAGCGCTGACCAGGTCGCTAGGTGTACTGTGTTTCCTCCGACACATTGGTGCGGCTGGCTTCCGGGTTGGATGCACGCTGTGTTAAGAAGCAGTGCGGCTGGTTGGGTTGTGTTTCGGAGGACGCATGGCTCTCGACCTTCGTCTCTCCCGAGCCCGTACGGGAGTTGTAGCGATGAGACAAGACAGTAACTACTAACAATTGGGGAAAAAAGGGGGTAAAAAAAGAAGGGAGGAAAGAATGGGACGAGGCAGGGCAGGGAATTAAGATGGGGTGAAGGAAGGGTTTATGAAGGGAGAGGAGGGTAAAATGGAGGGATATAGGAAGAGTATCAGAAAGGAGAGGAGGAAGGGAAACTAGAGGGATTTAAGAAGGATGATAAAGTAGGCTATGGGAAGGGGAACAGGAGGGATATGATGAAGGAAAAAAGATGCAATATCCAAAACTAATGGGAAAGAGAGCAGTTGAGTTGGGTAGAGATGCAAAAGAGTACATATTTTGTAAAATCTGCTGTGATTGGAGTCATTAATGGGGGTAAAAGGAAAAGTAAGAAGAGGGGAATAAGGCAGGGCATGAGGAATGGCAGAGATAGCAGTGGGCTATTGCATTTTGTACAGTCCAAGGCCCTTGTGGTTGAGAATGGACCATCTTGTAGCACTGTATTTGTACAAACAAACAAGAACATGCAAGCCAATCTTTTAAAAATAGCTAAATTAATCTAAATCAACTTTACAGTTGATTTCAACCTCGACACACCTGAGCTGCTCTTTCTCCCAAAGAAGGCCTGCCCACTCCAAGACCTCTCCATCACGTTGACAACTCCACGGTGTCCCTCTCCCAGAGTGCAAAGAACATTGGTGTGACCCTGGACAACACCCTGTCATTCTCTGCAAACATTGACTCGCTCCTGCAGGTTCATGCTCTACAACATCCGTAGAGTACGACCTATCCTCACACAGGAAGCAGCGCAGGTCCTAATCCAGGAATCTTGGAATCTCACATCTAGACTACTGCAATTCTCTGTTGGCTGGGCTCCCCGGTTTGCATTCAGACCAAAAAGTAAATGTTTTGTCTCGTCAGACCACAGCATCTTTTTCCTTATGCTGTCAGTCTTTCACGTACCTTTTTGCAAACACCAGGTGTGCTGTCATTTGCCTTTTTCTCAGGAGTGGCTTACGTCTGGCCACTCTCCCATAAAGTCCAGATTGGTGAAGTGCTGTAGAGACAGTTGTCCTTTTGACAGGTTGTCCTGTCTCAGCCAAGGAACTACTTATGTCAGAATGGTCATTGGGTTCTTGGTCACCTTCCTGGCCAAGGTCCTTCTTGCCCAGCAGATCAAGCAGAAATGGAGCTGGTCTAGTATGATCACCAGCAAGGAAGGTTGTTGAACAAAAACCCAGTATGAAACCCTAAAATGTTGTAGTCTATAGTCCTCTTCAGAAAACCCCCTTGATGGAGTTCAAGATACAAGAATCATTAGAATAGCTTGCCTTCTGGCTGATCCATATGTGGTGTCTAGTTGGGTGGAGAAGAGGTTGGGGACTTGAAATCCGTGAAA
This sequence comes from Salvelinus fontinalis, assembly GCF_029448725.1. Lineage (NCBI taxonomy): Eukaryota > Metazoa > Chordata > Actinopteri > Salmoniformes > Salmonidae > Salvelinus > Salvelinus fontinalis. The sequence continues at coordinate 77,429,342 of NC_074666.1, read as the reverse complement.
GTAACTTGAAGTGGACTCGTGATGATTGTGTGTCTTCCGCCCAGAGGGATGGGGATGTTCCGCGCCTCGGGATAAGAACGGTGATTTGCTTTGCTCTGTTGAAAAGAGTAAAAGAGTAAAACTGTTGAAAAGAGTAATAACTGGGGTGGCGTTAAGTGTTGAGGAGGATCAACTGAAACGGAAGATTCCTGGTGTCTGTGATGCCCGCCGCTTGGTGCATCACAGCCCTGGTGGAGAGCGTGGTGAAACAGAGAAGACACCGTCTGTCCTGCTGAGTTTTAAAGCAGTGTCTTTACCCGACAAAGTCAAGTTAGGATGTGTCAGTTATCCCGTGAGAGCTTTTCTCCCAAACCCATTACGGTGTTTTAGGTGCCAAGCTCATGGTCATATTGCAGCAGTGTGTAGGATGGAGATTCCTAGATGTGAGAAGTGTGCAGGAGGGCATGAAACAAAGGAATGTGTAGTATTGGTGGAAAAAGCTGTGTGTTACCTGTAAGGGTACACATGGTGCTGGAGATCAGAAGTGTCCGTGGAGAGAAAGGCAGGTAAAGAGATCGGGGCGAGTGATCCTAAGAGAGTCCCTGTGAGTAGGCTGAGGCCAATACAGAGTGATAGGAATAACGTGCTTCAGTACGGTTGGTTTCTTAGCGTTCATAGCCAATCAACTGTACCACAGAAATGGAACTTAATCACAGAAAATAGATGTTGTGGTGGCAGCTGCAGAGAAGTACTTCAGTGTACGAGATTTTACTGCAGAAGTGTCCCTTCCTCACAGGCTGCCGGCCTAGTGTAGGATCAGATCGGGCCAAGTAGTGATGAAGTTTTAATGGGAGTAGGGTTAGTTAGTAGGGCAATTTCTCTTCCCTTTTCCCCATCCCTTTTTGTGTCACAAAGTGTAATGAACTCACATTCCAGAACACAGGACTAGATAAGAGAAATAGATGAATAGGGAGGATGTGACCGGACTCACAATCCAGTACCATAGATGGCGGTGTATTTACTTTTCAGTTGGTTACGATCCGCCAATACAAATTTAAAGAACTCTAGCTAGCACAGGGGAAGCAGAGTCAATGAGGGGTAATTTGTTTCCAATGGATCTGGCTGTCGAGCTGGAAGAACAAGGACAAGGGCTTGAGGGAATGGCGATGTTAGCTAGCTATAATGAGAGGACGAGAATGACAAAGGCTCCCGGAGTGGAGGAATATGGAAGGTGGATGGATGAATTAGAATCTATCCTAGTGGTGGCAGGTCGTGTAACACTAGAAGCGGATGCGATGTTTGATTTTGTTGGCGCGAGTGGAGTTGGTGAGAATGATAGGTGGACAACGGTGAGAAAGAAGAATGGAGCTAAAAGGGCTAGTTGGAAATTAAGATACATTTATTGTTGGAGTGCGTTTCACCAGCAAGGATGTTTTTTGGTAACCTGTTTGTGGTCTCAACGATGGTAAAGGACGCATTGGAAAAAGTGGAGTCGGTCAGAGGGACCAGAAGTGGTATGTTGATTTTGTGTGTGTCACAAGAACAAAGGGAGGAAGCGCTGTGGCTCAACAAACTATCAACGTATGATGTGGAAAGCTAGGATTTTCCGAGTAGGACACCTGAAGTGGTAGACGCACGTCGAATGATAGATTGAAAGAAAGGAAAGCCTATTGTTATTATTGTCTTTTGATCAAACATTTCTCCCGACTCATGTAAAACTTGGATATGTGAAACATGCGGTGAGACTGTATCTACAGAAGCTGCTACAGTGTTACAATTGTAAAAAAAATTGACACATGGCAAGTGATTGTCGAAGGAATAAATATGTTGTAGTTGAAGAGTCAGATGAAGCACATTGCTGTAATTGTGATGGGAATCACGTTCCCATGTTCCTGGAGTGCCCTGTAAGGATGAAGGAGGTCGCAGTAGCTAGGATCAGGACTATCCAGGAGGTCTCCTATGTGGAGGCAGTGAAAATAGCTGAAAAAGCGAGTGGAGATGAGATGGCAGTAGATACCCCACAGCCTGCAGTGAATGCAGTTTAGGAGAAGGATCCCGAAACACTAACAGTGAAGAAGGTGGAATTTGTTGCGTCTATTGTGCAAATTGCACTGGACAAACTAATTAAAAAATATATATATAACATTCGAAGAAACTAGACTTCATTGTGACGATGGCAAACATATTTCTGGATCTCCAGGACTACAGCCAAAATGTTACAGGGAATACTGAATTAATATACTGAACCTTTGTAGGGATCTAAATATACATTTGAATCTGACTGAAGGAGTACAGTTTGTTTTATTTATATTTGAATATTATAAGTATATTTTTTCACCTTTCCCTTCTCCCTATTACTTTCGTGTTAAAGCTTATCAGTTTTCACCCCATCCAGTAGGTGGAGGCATGCTCCTCTAACGTTGTTTGTGGACCGCCGTAATACCATAGAAGAAGAACTCTCACTAGCTTAAATTAATAACAACAACACTCGCTGCAGTGTATATAAATATTTGGCTGCCGTTTCCGAAACGTTTAGCTACCACCTGTTTGCGTTGATTTGTAGTAAAAACAAAACTAGCTACTTGTTCATTTGTCGAAATAACACTTTATACACGTTCGTTCAATAATATTTAGACTAATTTAGACTCAGGGGCCTGTTGCACAAAACTAGGATAAGGGATTAAGCCAGGATATCTTGGTGATCCTGGCTCAATTGATCCGTAATCCGGTTGCACTAAAGATGGATAGGGGGCAGGAGGATATGTTATGGTATAAATTACCATGGAGATTTATTCTGTGGAGCTAGCCTGCTCCAGACCAGGCTAAATTCCAGGATCTATTTAATCTCATCCCTAATGTCAGTCAGCAGTCACCACAAATGGAAACCAATAGTTATTTCACTGCTCACTATACATTGTTATCACATATAACTAGACCCACTGTCATTATTTAAACGTTTGTGATCATTAATTTCAATGATTTAGGATAAAAAAATAATTTTTAGATGATGTTGCTATCATTAGATAATTTAGTTTCCCATAGACTATAAGGCTATATATAAAATGATAGAATATTAGGGCCACAGAGGGAAAAAAAACACAAGTAATAATATTGTAACCAGTTGTTTTAAAGGAGGACAGTTGTTAAAATGACAGATGTGGGGCATTTCGTGAAATTGTACTTCAGTATGGTTTCATAAACAAAGACATGCTGATGTGCCAGAATATTAAGTATCACATTGTCATAAGTATCAAAACTGTAAAAACAATATGTAGCTTTTCTGCATAAAGAACCAGCCTCATAAATGTATGACTTTATCCTTTTTCTTCAGTGTGGCCCTAGTACTCTGTCATATAAACAAATACACATTCCATTTGAATATAAAAACACAATGTGTAACATTATGTTCCTTTATTGAATAAGGACAAAACAAAGCAGGTAAACCATCAGCTCCTTTCGAAACTGAAGTCACAGTGACTCTACAAGATGGAAAGCACAGAATCCAAGCATATTATACAAAATGATACATACACATTCAAAGGTCTGTATATAACACACCCTGCATGTCTGCACACTAAAATAAATGCAGGACAAATCCATACACATCAACTGAACAGACAAATGAATGGATGCAGTAGCCTCCCTGCAGCCTTGTATTACACACAGTATACCGCACAAACATCATAAGAGGCCAAATTCGTAAAAAAACGAACCCAAAAAAAAAACAAATTCCTCTGCCACCGCAGGACATATTTAACCAAAATTGAAAGCACACATACTAACTAAAATAATTCAACACATATTGGTCCCTCAGCAGCCGACCACTGTCGTCATCAGGGAAGATTGCCGGATTGTCCCAGTCCATGGCTGGTGGCACTCTGGGGGCCCTCTCCTTCCTCAGGCAGGCCACATTGTGGAGGACAGCACAAGCCACAGTAATATCACATGCCCTAACAGGGCTGACCCTTAATTTGTGAAGGCAGTGAAAGCGTGCCTTCAGGAGGCCAAAGGTCATTTCAACTCTGGCCCTGGTCCTGGCATGGGCATGGTTGTAGGCCTGCTGTGCTTCCTGGGGGTCTGTGAAAGGTGTCAGGAGAAAAGGCTGGCAGCCATACCCCCTGTCTCCCAGCAACACACCAGAGAATTCACCTGTCAACACAAAATCTCATCATTACTACCTCATAAACACAGTGATATTCTTGACACAGCCATGATGGTTATAAATAGGGGTTGTGTGGCTTACCTTGTGATAGGCACTGATAGATTTCAGAGGCCCGAAAGATTCTGGAGTCATGGACTGAGCCAGGCCATTTTGCCACAACATTGCTGATCACACAGTCAGCATTGCAGACCATCTGAAATCATAAGATGAGGAATATTACACCAATCAATGCACATCACTGGCAATGCAGAGTGTTCGTCAATGGACAATATCAAAAAGTTATGTTCACCTGAACATTAATGCTGTGAAAGGATTTCCTATTCACAAAATCGGCCTCATGGGCACCTGAGGGGGCTTTTATCCTTATGTGTGTGCAGTCCACTGCACCAATGACATTAGGGAAACCTGTCACACAAAGTAATGAGTATCCTACTATGTGTTAACAGTTGTCCTGTAATTTGTAGATCCTCTTACCTGCAATCCTATAGAACTCCTCTTTGATGTCACAGAGTCTTCTGTGGCCAGGGAAGGAGATGAAGACATCTGCTAATGCTTTGATAGCCAGACACACACTCCTTATTGTGCGGCAAATTGTGGCCTTGTTCAGCATCCCCCACTGAGTACAGGAAGGCTCCACTAGCAAAAAAGCGCAAGGCCACACAAACCATTTGCTCCACACTCAGTGCATGGCTCCGTGCAGTGCGGTGCTTAATCCTGGGACCCAGTAGTCTGCATAGATACCTGATGCCATCTGCAGAAAACCTGTATCTTTCATATAGATGGTCATCAGGGAAGGCCAGTGGGTCCAACCGGTCCCTGAAGACCCTTTCTCGCCTGAAGGCTCTCCTCAGCACAAGTGCTTCTTCATCCACCACATCTCGCACGAATGGGCATGCCATTGTCAGAGCAGAAAGGAACACACAATTTTGGGCCTTCATATAGGCTAGTGGCCACACCTGGTGCTGGGGGGGTGGGCAAAAGAGGGCGATGCCTTATAACGATGACTTGGTTGTACTGATTGCTGGGAAAATAAAAAAAACCTTAGAAAGATGCCACCGTCCTGTGTGCTCACAATAAGAGCTCATGTCATGGCTCACTTGACTTTACGAGAATATACCTAATTTTTATTTTGAGCTGTGTCATCTTCTTGGAGCTGGGGGAGGAAAGAAAAATAATGATTAATACATTTGTGTTACAGTTAGCATACAGTGTACATTGAAGGCATATCTCACCTCCCTCTCAAGTTTTTTTATTTCAAGGTCCAGTTTCCTAATTGTCCTCTTTTTTATTTCGGACTCCAGTGCAAGATTTTCCATCTTTTTCTTCTTGTACTGAATGTCTATGTCTGCCAGTTCTATTTGGCGCCGGAGGTGGTTGCCATACAACTTTCTGATAGCTTGTGAGCTCTGTGAACACAATACAATTAGCGCAGCTGGAATTTGGCAGGATGTGGTGTCCTTTTATTAATACGCACTATGTTGCCAGGCTTGTTTTCCCACTGTATAGCATCTGGGTCCTGTAAAAGAAATTAGATTTTTTGATTTTGATGAGGACTCCTCACCATTGTAGAGTAAATAGTACTTTCACAGTCTTAACATGATACCTCATGCCTTCTGGAATCCAGAGAGATGGTCTCCTCCTCGTCTCCATCATGTGCTGTTGCTGCTGCACTGGGGCCTTCACCCTATCACATTTAATCGGATTCATATTGAAGCTAGTAGACAAGACATGCCAGGCCTACAGTATGCCTTTGATGGAGTACTCGCTGGGTCAGCATCGTCTGGTGCTTGTGCTGGTGGCTCTAACAGGAACACAGTGCTGCCAGACACGGCAAGGCAATAGGTAAACCAAAGTCAGACAGTCCAAATTGATTCAATATGAATGTGGTTGTATCCCATGTAGAGATGGAAGGACATACCTTGAATGAAGCGGGTGGCATCTTGGGAGGAACCTATGCTCGTCTCTTTCCCCCCAGGGATCCCCTCTAAGACGGGCCTGCATTTATTTAGCTCCAAGGCCATGTCCTCTGCTGGGGTAAGGTCAGCCTTTGGTGACCCACCACCCGTGCCTTGTCTGTGGGTATTCTTTTTCACTGCTAAAACAGTACAGACAATGTGTGAGCAGGCACCTTCTGGGTACAATATATGCTTGTGCTTTGTTAAATATTAGTCAGGGACCATACCATTCTGGAGAATGTTCTTGTATTTGATTTTGACCTGCTGCCATGTCCGTTTTGGCCCGTTCATGTTTAATCTACACACACACACACACACACACACACACACACACACACACACACACACACACACACACACTTAATGGAGTCACACTGCAAAAAATTACTTGGTATTTTTGTCTTGTTTTCAGTAAAAATATCAAAAAATTTATCATAGCTTTATACAGTGTGATGGAGTTACTTTACACAATTTCACTCATATCTGCAGTGCATTTCAATTAAAAATTTAACCGTTTCATAATTACAGTACAACTGCATTTTTGGAGATGTGAATTAAATATTTGAATTGTAATTGTGATGTTTCAGCGGAGCGGTGACTGTGTAATTGTGCACTACTTACGCATTCAGGCGGTCTGCAATACTTTGCCACGCTTTTTCTCTTTGCTTTATCACTGTGGCGGTGTTGCCTTTCTTCTTAATTATATATTTTACCTCCTCGTATGCCTCCATGAGGATTTGTGCTTCCGACGGGGAAAAGTACGCGGCTCTAGTTGCCATGGTAAATCAGTTAATCTGTGATCTGTGGCGGGGTCTATTTGAGTGAGCCGTGAGCGCGCACCTATCCAGGATTGGTTTCACCTGGCTTAATGAATCCGTGTCTGCTCATCCTGGCTTGGTTTTTGTGCAACCAATTAAGCCTGGACGCACATGTTTTGGCTTCATTGAGCTCAGCTGAGTCATTTATCCCGGATGTCTTAATTCTACTTTTGTGCAACAGGCCCCTGATTTACAATTTTGTATAGCTAGCCCCTTAATGTTAAGACAATAAGGGCCTTAAAACTAGTTAGAGTTACTGTAACGTTGATAGCTTGCCGTTTTGAACGCGAGAATCTAAGGCTTGCCTGCAAAAACTTGCCACTGTTCCAGCGTATAAACATATTGTTTTATATTTATATATATATATATATATATATATATATATATATATATATATATATATATATATATATATATATATATATGTATATATGTATATATATATATATATATGTATATGTAGCCAACGAACTAGCTAGGTAGAAGTCAAGTGGTTTTTAAAATGAGGGGCGGTTCGTCGTATGGAGATCGGGACAGGGACCGTGTTCGCGACAGGGGGTAAATCAGGCAGCTAACTTAGCTATTTACCTGGAAATCCGAAGATTAATTGCATTGATTCCTACGTCGGCATACATTTGCGTTTGAATCAGGAAAGTTTCCCCATACGACCTCTGCAAGCCAGAATGTTGAATTAAATTATATTTTTACTTTACCGGTTGGTTCTTTTGCAGGTAGGAATGTGAGAGTCGACAATATATCCACAGGACAACATACGCTAATTAATTAAACTTTTCAAAGCGTTGGTAGGTCGTTCAGATTTATATTAACTGAAGCATGGGCACAAGATGAAAAAACATGTGTAACAGAGTTGCTTCCATCCTTCTCCTCGCCCCTACCCGGGCTCGAACCAGGGACCCTCTGCACACATCAACAACTGCCTCCCACGAAGCATCATTCCACAAAAGCCACGGCCCTTGGAGATCAAGGGAAACAACTACTTCAAGGTCTCAGAGCGAGTGATGTCACCGATTGAAACGCTATTAGCACGTACCCCACTAACTAGCTAGCCATTTCACACCGGTTACACTCACCCCCCTTTTGACCTTTTTTCCCTCATCAACCAGTGATCCGGGTCATGGCAACAATGTAAGCTAGCAATTTCACACCAGTTACACATGCACGCCATGCAAGGATACATGGTTCTGAGCACGTTACAGGTGATATAAATCTGCATGCGTTTTGATAAGGTGATTTTATTATACTTTACTGTGGGTACTGTGCATTCGGGAAGTATTCCAACCCCTTGACCTTTTCCACATTTTGTTATGTTACAGCCTTGTTCTAAAATGGATTAAATTGTTTGTTTCCCCTTATCAATCAACACACAATACCCCATAATGACAACGCAAAAACAGGTTTTGAATTTATTGCAAATGTATATAAAAAGTTATATTACATTTACATAAGTATTCAGACCCTTACTCAGTACTTTGGTAAAGCACCTTTGGCAGTGATTACAACCTCAAGTCTTCTTGGGTATGACGCTACAAGCTTGGCACACCTGTATTTGGGGAGTTTGTCCCATTCTTCTCTGCAGATCCTCTCAAGCTTTGTCGGGTTGGATGGGGAGCGTCTCTGCACAGCTATTTTTAGGTCTCTCCGGAGATGTTTGATCGGGTTCAAGTCTGGGCTCTGGCTGGGCCACTCAAGGACATTCAGAGACTTGTCCTGAAGCCACTCCTGCGTTGTCTTGGCTGTTCTTAGGGTCGTTGTCTTGTTGGAAGGTGAACCTTCGCCCCAGTCTGAGGTCCTGAGTGCTCTGGAGCAGGTTTAAATCAAGGATCTCTCTGTACTTTGCTCCGTTCATCTTTCCCTTGATCCTGACTAGTCTCCCAGTCCCTGCCACTGAAGAACATTCCCGCAGCAGGATGTTGCCACGACCATGCTTCACCGTAGGGATGGTGCCAGGTTTCATCCAGACCTGACGCTTGGCATTCAGGCCAAAGAGTTCAATGTTGGATTCATCAGACCAGAGGATCTTGTTTCTCATGGTCTGCGTCCTTTAGGTGCCTTTTGGCGAACTAAGCTGGCTGTCATGTGCCTTTTACTGAGGAGTGGCTTCTGTCTGGCCACTCTACCATAAATGCCTGATTGGTGGAGTGCTGCAGAGATGGTTGTCGTTCTGGAAGGTTCTCTCATCTCCACAGAGGAACTCTGGAGCTCTGTCATTGACCATTGTGTTCTTGGTCACCTCCCTGACCAAGGCTCTTCTCCCCCGATTGCTCAGTTTGGCCTGGGCGCCCAGCTCTAGGAACAGTCTTGGTGGTTCCAAACTTATTCCATTTAAGAATGATGGAGGCCACTGTGTTCTTGGGTACCTTCAATGCTGCAGGAATGTTTTGGTACCCTTCCCCAGATCTGTGCCCCAACACAATCCTGTCTCGGAGCTCTACGGACATTTCCTTCAACCTCATGGATTGTTTTTTACTCTTACATGCACTGTCAACTGTGGGACCTTGGAAAGACAGATGTGTGCCTTTCTGTGTGCATTTTCAGATCATGTCCAATCAATTGAATTTTTCCACAGGTGGATTCCAATCAAGTTGTAGAAACATCTCAAGGATAATCGATGGAAACAGGATGCAAATGGCTACCCAGTCTATAGCATAGCCCCGCTATTGTTATTTTACTGCTGCTCTTTAATTATTAGTTATTCTTATCTCTTACTTTTTTTAGGTATATTCTTTAAACTGCATTGTTGGTTAAGGGCTTGTAAGTAAGCATTTCACTGAAAGGTCTACACCTGTTGTATTCGGTGCATGTGACAAATAACATTTGATTTGACCTGAGCTCAGTTTCGAGTGTCATAGCAAAGGGTCTAATTGCTTATATAAATTAGGTGTTTCTGTTTTTTATTTTTTCTAAATTAGCAAACATTTCTAAAAAAAAAAAAAAAAAAGTTTTCTCTTTGTCAATATGGGGTATTGTGTGTAGATTGATTTTAGAATAAGGCTGTAACAAAATCAAGGGGTCTGAATACTTTTCAAATGCACTGTATATTGTAAAAAGGACCAACAGTGGTAACCGGTAGAGTATGTTTCAGTGTCATTTTATTCAACATACTGGTTTGTAGAGGTTGTGAGTGGAAACTTTCCTGATCCAAACTCACATTTTTGCCCAATGTAGAATTCAATACATTTCAGCATTGTGTTTCCAGTCAAGATAGCTATAACTCTATTCACTTTAGCTAACAAGAATATCTAACCAAAGATGGATAGCTACAATGAATCTATAAAGACCAGCTACTTAGCTAGCTAGCTATGTAATCCTCTTCATACCCTTTGGGACCAAAAGAAAAAATGTGATCCCTCCAATTCTTTCTGTCCTTGGCAAATGTTGTATACAGTGAGTCTCGCTTGAGGTAATCAAATACGTGTGCTTGTCATCTTGTTAGGAGTCCTCGTTTTGGGTCTAGCAGAGGTCCCCCACCCAATAAAAAGAAGTTTGGGAACCCAGGGGAGCGTTTGCGCAAGAAGAAATGGGACCTAAACGAGCTTCCAAAGTTTGAGAAGAACCTTTACAATGAACATCCAGATGTCCAGCGCATGAGCCAGGTATTGCCCCACACCAGTGTGCTTCAGTCATGGAGAACCACAGGTGTGTGTGCATTTCTTAAAGCACATTCCAGTAGGCCTACTATGACATCTGATTCAACTAATCAAGGGTTTGATGTTTACTGAATCTGGTTTATTTGTGCTGGGCAGTCTGCACAGTCTTGGTCTCCACAAAGATTGAACAGCGCTGCCCTACACTCTTATTGACTTAGTCTGCAGTTGTTGCCAGATGTGCCACCCATGACACTATTGGTGGACAGTTATTATTTTTTTCTTATTGTCTCAGATATTGTTTTCTGTCTTTCAGTATGACTTGGAGGAGTTTCGCAGGAAGAAGGAGATCACTATCAGGGGCCCAGGCTGCCTGAAACCTGTCAGTAGCTTCTCCCAGGCCCATTTTCCTCGTAAGTACAAACACTTTTCAGTACAACTGAACTGCCCTGGTGTCATTGTGAATATGCATATCGTTTTCACCTCTGGGAAACATCTATTCTGGTAGGTAATGTGGCCAATTGAACCTTAGTTTTGTTAACCAATGCAATTTATAGTTATTTAGTTATGCTTATAAGATGTTCTTATCCACTTCACCCAGAGTATGTGATGGATGTGCTGATACAGCAGAACTTTAAGGAGCCCACAGCTATCCAGGCACAAGGCTTCCCTCTGGCCCTGAGTGGCAGGGACATGGTGGGCATCGCACAGACAGGTTCTGGGAAAACCTTATCGGTGAGATGCAGCTGTAGCTCCGTCATCATACATTCACAAGAACAGAACAGGATGAACAAAAAGTTACAGCAAGACTTAGGAACAATAGCCGCATGCACACTGTTCATATCCGTAGACATTTTTATTAATTTGTCTTTCTGCTCATTTTTACACATACCCCTGTGTTGACTGCCATACAATATTCTCAGTTATCTTGTCTTCCTTCTAGAGCCTGACCGATATGTGTTTTTGGGGGTCGATTCAGATTTTTTGAGGGGGACAAAACGTACCAATATGATATACCTGCAGATATACTGTTTTACAGTGAACAAATTCATTTGAACATTTTCCACACTGACTTTTCAAAAATGGCCATCCAAAAGAGCAATTGTCTAAGAAATATGCTGCAAATGTTATGTCTTACATGGTGACAGTAATGGCACATCATGAGAATGTCCACAAGTGTCCCTTTTTTTCATCCTATTCATTGAATATTGGATATAGTGGAATTGATCGGGCTCTACTTCCTTCTATTATTAATCTCTCCTGCTTGATGTGAGGTGTTTATCGCCTTGTTGTTGTATCTCCTCAGTATCTCCTGCCTGCCATTGTGCACATTAACCACCAGTCCTACCTAGAAAGAGGAGACGGACCAATCGTAAGTAATCCATTTTGGATGAATCTTACAGCATGTTTCCTATAATTGTTCAGATGTTTGGATATCAGCCACTTCCAAAATGTATTATATTCAGGGAGTGTTTTTTTCTATCCCTGTCCTGTCTCTGTGCAGTGTTTGGTTCTGGCACCAACTCGAGAGCTGGCCCAGCAGGTTCAGCAAGTTGCTCATGAATATGGCAAGTCATCACGCATCAAGAGCACCTGTGTTTACGGGGGAGCGCCCAAGGGACCCCAGATCCGTGACCTGGAGAGAGGTAAGGAGGCTCCTCTGGAAAAAGGCATACACACTAGTCATTATAACCTATACGCTGAAGAAAATCCATACTCTTTTCCATTACGCATGTCTGTCTAAACCAGAGAAACCTACCCTGCTCTCTTTCTCCCTCCCAGGTGTTGAGATCTGCATCGCCACCCCGGGTCGTCTCATTGACTTCCTGGAGGCAGGGAAGACCAACCTACGGCGCTGCACCTACTTGGTGCTGGACGAGGCTGACAGAATGCTGGACATGGGCTTTGAGCCACAGATCCGCAAGATTGTTGACCAGATTAGGGTGAGCAGGGTTCTCTAGTCACTCAAGCAAAGTGACACTCATTTTACAGCTGTTATTACCTTATCTCTTTCCAGTGCATTAGATACACATTGACACATTTCAGGCCTGCCTAAGACCATATACACTGAGAAGGGCTGTCCCTCACAAAAAACAAATATTGGTTGACGAAATGTTTAAACTTAATTTTCCATATATAGACACTATGTGTTTGAATAAAATCAACTACATACAGTGGCTTGCAAAAGTATTCATCCCCCTTGGCATTTTTCCTATTTTGTTGCCTTACAACCTGGAATTAAAATAGATTTTTGGGGGGTGTGTGTCACTTGATTTACACAACATTCTTACCACTTGCAAAATATGTTTTATTGTGAAACAAGAAATAAGACAAAAAAACGGAACTTTAGCGTGCATAACTATTCACAAAGTCTATACTTTGTAGTACAACCTTTTGCAGCAATTACAGCTGCAAGTCTCTTAGGGTATGTCTCTATAAGCTTGGCACATCTAGCCACTGGGATTTCTGCCCTTCAAGGCAAAACTGCTCCAGCTCCTTCAAGTTGGATGGATTCCTCTGGTGTACAGCAATCTTTAAGTCATACCACAGATTCTCAATTGGATTGGCTTTGACTAGACCATTCCAAGACATTTAAATGTTTCCCCTTAAACCACTTGAGGGTGGCTTTAGCAGTATGCTTAGGGTCATTGTCCTGCTGGAAGGTGAACCTCCGTCCCAGTCTCAAATCTCTGGAAGACTGAAACAGGTTTCCCTCAAGAATTTCCCTGTATTTAGTGCCATCTATCATTCCTTCAATTCTGACTAGTTTCCCAGTCCCTGCTGATGAAAAACATCCCCAAAATATGATGCTGCCACCACCATGCTTCACTGTGGGGATGGTGTTCTCAGGGTGATGAGCGGTGTTGGGTTTGCGTCAGACATAGTGTTTTCCTTGATGGCCAAAAGCTCAATTTTAGTCTCATCTGACCAGAATACCTTCTTCCATATGTTTGGGGAGTCTCCCACATGCCTTTTGGCGAACACCAAACATGTTTGCTTATTTTCTTCTTTAAGCAATGGCTTTTTTCTGGCCACTCTTCTGTAAAGCCCAGCTCTGTGGAGTGTACGGCTCAAAGTGGCCTTATGGACAGATACTCCAATCTCCACTGTGGAGCTTTGCAGCCCCTTCAGGGTTATCTTTGGTCTCTTTGTTGCCTCTGATTAAGGTCCTCCTTACCTGGTCTGTGAGTTTTGGTGGGCAGCCCTCTTTTGGCAGGTTTGTCAGTCTCTCAGGGACCGAGAGACTGAAAAACAGCTTCTATCTCAAGGCCATCAGACTGTTAAACAGCCACCACTAACATTTAGTGGCTGCTGCCAACATACTGACTCAACTCCAGCCACTTTAATAATGGGAATTTAATAATGGGAATTGATGGAAATGTATGTAAAAATGTATCACTAGCCACTTTAAACAATGCCACTTAATATAATGTTTACATACCCTACATTACTCATCTCATATGTATATGTATATACTGTACTCTATATCATCTACTGCATCTTGCCATCTTTATGAAATACGTGTATCACTAGCCACTTTAAACTATGCCACTTTATGTTTATATACCCTATATTACTCATCTCATATGTATATACTGTACTCTATACCATCTACTGCATCTTGCCTATGCTGTTCTGTACCATCACTCATTCATATATCTTTATGTACATACTCTTTATCCCTTTACACTTGTGTGTATAAGGTAGTAGTTGTGGAATTGTTAGGTTAGATTACTCGTTGGTTATTACTGCATTGTCGGAACTAGAAGCACAAGCATTTCGCTACACTCGCATTAACATCTGCTAACCATGTGTATGTGACAAATAACATTTGATTTGATTTCTTGTGGTGCCGTATTCGTTCAAATTTTTCATAACGGTGCCCCGTGGAATGTTCAAAGTTTCGGATATTTTTTTATAACCCAACCCTGATCTGTACTTCTCCACAACTTTGTCCCTGACTTGTTTAGAGAGCTCCTTGGTCTTCATGGCGCTGCTTGCTTGGTGGTGCCCCTTGCTTAGTGGTGTTGACTCTGGAGCCTTTCAGAACAGGTGTGTGTGATATATATATATATATATATATATATATATATATATATATATATATATATATATATATATATATATACTGAGATCATGTGACACCTAGATTGCGCACAGGTGAACTTTATTGAACTAATTATGTGACTTCTGAAGGTAATCGGTTGCACCAGATCTTATTTAGGGGCTTCATAGCAAAGGGGGTGAATGCATATGCACGCACCACTTTTCTGTTTTCTATTTTTTTGAAAGTTCTTATTTTCACTTCACCAATTTGGACTATTTTGTGTATGTCCATTACATGAAATCCAAATAAAAATCCATTTAATTTACAGGTTGTAATGCAACAAAATAGGAAAAACGCCAAGGGGGATGAATACTTTTGCAAGGCACTGTATGCACTGAGCTTGTCTGATGCTTTAAGCACACTATTTAATTAAATAATTAAGACGCAGGACTGGCGCACGTTGTCTCGCTCTTCTCCCTACCGTAGCAAAAAGGCACCACAGCACAGCAAGTGTTAATTGCGCTGTCTGTGCTGAAGCTGTAATGTAATTTCAGCCTTTTAGTTTCTTACTTGTTTCTGACCGAAAAGTTCTGTTACCGAAATCCCTAATTTGTTTTGGGAAAACATTCCCTCAACCCTCGCTCTCTTAAGAATAGCCCCCTTTTTTAAAACGTTTGCCTAAATGACATACCCAAATCTAACTGCCTGTAGCTCAGGCCCTGAAGCAAGGATATGCCTATTCTTGGTACCATTTGAAAGGAAACACTTTGAAGTTTGTGGAAATGTGAATTGAACGTAGGAGAATATAACACAATAGATCTGGTAGAAGAAAACACAAAGAAAAAAATTATCATTTTTTTTCTACCACCATCTTTGAAATGCAACAGAGTGGTCCCAGTTCCAGCCATCACTCTGGTTGTAATTCCGATGGTGTCCACAAGATGGCAGCAGTGTATGTGCAAAGTTTCAGACGTATGAGCGAACTACATGACATTTAGTGTGAAGTCACCCAGGTAGATTTGGGCAAATCGTGGAGACATTTGCATTCATATTCCATTTTTCTGCAAGAATGTTGTCAAATCTGTATACTTGGACTTTGATTTAGCTTTTCCAGTAGAAGTAGCCATATTATAAGTTCAACATTTGCAAAACAACCAGTTTTCATAACTTCATAACTCTGAATATTATAATTTTTGTCCAAAATGAAAAGGCAAGTTGTCGTACAAGGTTAGTAGCTACATTTTACGACAGATACATGGTTTCCGGATACTCCCGTAAAGCCCAACTCATTGGCTATTTTGCTAGCTTGGTTCGACCCTGATTGGTGCTTATTTGACAAAGTTAGTCGTTCAAGTGAAGACCACCTGCGTCATCGGCGTGCCATGAAGGCCTCGCTCTGTGAACAAATATGGTGTCCAATAGGATATACTACATCCCTAATGATATAGTGAAATCTTGTTACGTTCTAGGATCTCTGGGGAATACATACAAACGCGATTTGACTGGTTGAAACAACGTTTAGGGTGAGATTTTCACAGATTCCTTTCTTTGCAAATTGAACGAATGGAAATACAAAATCGATCGTGCATGCTATATGGACCTTTTCAGGATATGAAAAAGGATTTTATCTAACAAAATGACAGACACTTCATGTTATCCCTGGGATCCTTTGGATGATAAATCAGAGCAAGATTTAAGATTTAAGTACACATTTCACCTTCAGAGGTGAATTTATCAAACCTATCGTGGGGAAAAAAGTGTTTTGTTGTTAGGCGCTCTCCTCAAACAATAGCATGGCATTTTATCGAAGTAATGGCTACTGTAAATTGGACAATGCAGTTATATTCACAAGAACTTAAGCTTTCAGTCGATATAAGACATTTATATGTACCGACATTTGTTGTTTCTCTAAAATCTGCGATGGTGACACAAGGCGCTGAATGATTTACAACTGTCCCGTTGACGGGACGCCGATCCCTAAGATATAAGTGAAACATGTAAACATCTCATGCATGTGACCAATAGAGCCTGACCTATAGCCTTTGATAATCACATCAATAAATCGGTTATAACAGTTGCTGTTAGATTACAATATTATTACCTTTTCTGACCACTTAGAACAGTGTAAACAGAAACTGTTCTAACGGGGGAAAAATATATAAAGCCTTTATTACAGCAGACTAAAACCAGTTTCATGCATTCGTAAATTGCATTTTATTTATTGTTTAGGCTAATTATTTAAAGCTTCCTTTGTTATTTAATATGAAAACTATAATGTTTGATTGCATTTCAAACATGAATGTATTGTATGCTGTGTGATGACATGAATGAATGATTGATTGATACAGGAGCCTATATATTGAAATATAGGCCTAAGTAAGTTACGGTGTTAAGACTAAACAGGATGCGCTCTTAGGCCTACAGCTCCATAGTGGTTATACAAAGCCTACTAAAGATAACGACATTACTAATAATTCTAATATCAATAAGAAGGAGATCAATAAAAAGGAGGGTATAGGAGCGAGAGCTGTTTGCATATTATGTGTGGCAAACAGGTGCTGTGAGATTACAATCGCATTTTTCATTTTTCTGTTTGGAACAGTGTAAACAACACTAAATAAATAAGTAATACCAGTCTGTTCTAACAGGAAACAAATGTAACGCCTTTATTATAGCATAGCAAAGATTAAAAACATCCAAATCTGTGAAATTGCTTTATCCGACATTTTGCCATTGCATGAAGCCTGGTGCTCATGGATTCATTAGGCTATGAAACAAACACTCCAACAGAAGCAAGATCGGTCTTATTTCTGTAGATATGTACAGATGATTTATAAAGATCGGTCTTATTTCTGTAGATATGTACAGATGATTTATAAAGATCGGTCTTATTTCTGTAGATATGTACAGATGATTTATAAAGATCGTCTTATTTCTGTAGATATGTACAGATGATTTAAAAAGATCGGTCTTATTTCTGTAGATATGTACAGGTGATTTATAAAGATCGGTCTTATTTCTGTAGATATGTACGGATGATTTATAAAGATCGGTCTTATTTCTGTAGATGTGTACGGATTTATAAAGATTGGTCTTATTTCTGTAGATATGTATGGATGATTTATAAAGATCGGTCTTATTTCTGTATATATGTACGGGTGATTTATAAAGATCGGTCTTATTTCTGTATATATGTACGGATGATTTATAAAGATTGGTCTTATTTCTGTAGATATGTATGGATGATTTATAAAGATCGGTCTTATTTCTGTATATATGTACGGGTGATTTATAAAGATCGGTCTTATTTCTGTATATATGTACGGATGATTTATAAAGATTGGTCTTATTTCTGTAGATATGTACGGATGATTTATAAAGATCGGTCTTATTTCTGTAGATATGTACAGATGATTTATAAAGCCAGGCATATTTAACAGTTAGGCTATTGATTATAGACTTAATTAAGTTGGGGTTTCCTCAATTTTCTTAGACAATCAGGTTACGGCTGTTTCCTCGTTGCTGCTGCTGCCTCTGCCGCGTTGTTCTCAATCCCAATATGCTGGTTAAATTTGCTATTATGCACATAGCAACATAGGGAAAGGTGCCAATTCTACAGTGCACTGAAGATTGTTTCAGAACTGCGGACAGCAACTGTATCTAACGCGGGAGAAAGCGCATTTGTTATAATATTAGATTTATTAGTGTTGCACCATTATCTTTTAGATAATATAACCATATACAATTTCAGTATCACATCTTACAGTGATGGACTGTGCTCTTTCCATGACATAGACTGACCAGGTGAAAACTATGACCCTTTATTGATGTCATCCACTATAATCAATGTAGATGAATGGGAGGCGACAGGTTTAAGAAGGATTTTTCAGCCATGAGGCAATTGCGACATGGATTGTGTATGTGTACCATTCAGAGGGTGAATGGACAAGACAAAATATTTAAGTGCCTTTGAACGGGGTATGGTAGTAGGTGCCAGGCACACCGGTTTGAGTGTGTCAAGAATTGCAACGCTGCAGAGTTTTTCACGCTCAACCGTTTCCCGTGTCTATCAAGAATGATCCACCACCCAAAGGACATCCAGCCAACTTGACACATTAGATTCCCTGTGGACCGCTTTCGACACCTGGAGTCCATGCCCCGATGAATTGTGGCTGTTCTGAGGGCAAAAGGGTTGCCACTCAATATTAGGAATGGTGTTCCTAATGTTTTGTACACTCAGTTTATATTTCAGTAGATGGACTACTACAAATTCTTTATTCAAAATGGCTAGTGGTTTCTAGTCTATATCCCCAAACTGCTGCTATACTGTAATAAAACATTTGATACTGCTGCTAGCTACTGCAAAATGTGCTTGTGTTTTTTATCAAGAGTTTCTAATCCTGCTCTCATCCCAGCCTGACAGGCAGACCCTGATGTGGAGTGCCACCTGGCCCAAGGACGTGCGGCAGCTAGCAGAGGACTTCCTGAAGGACTATGTCCAGATCAACGTGGGAGCCCTGGAGCTGAGCGCCAACCACAACATCCTTCAGATTGTGGACGTGTGCACAGAGAGTGAGAAGGACAACAAGTGAGGCTAATACTTGTTCACTCTACTCCACTGAAACATTAGCGTTAGTGAATGGGACTGTGTTGATCTAAACTGATGAGGCTTGGTCGTAGACCGATGTAACTAACTCTTCAAAGAGCTTTCATTGGCTAACATGTTCACTCTCCTTCTCCCCAGGCTGCTCCAGCTGATGGAGGAGATCATGGCTGAGAAGGAGAACAAGACCATCATCTTTGTGGAGACCAAGAAACGCTGTGACGATCTGACCCGCAGAATGAGACGCGATGGGTGAGCGAGGGAGGGAAAGGAACACACACACACACACACACACACACACACACACACACACACACACACACACACACACACACACACACACACACACACACACACACACACTGGGAGTAATTAATTGATTTTATTGAATATAAAATACTTCTGGTCATTGGGTTGTACTACTTCATAACAATTCCCAGTTCTCTGATCATCAAGCTATCAAGTTGATTTGCTCCTCAGGTGGCCAACGATGTGTATCCATGGTGACAAGACTCAGCCAGAGAGAGACTGGGTGCTGACAGGTAAGACGTGGTTTATTAGGTGTATTATATGGGCTAGTATAGGGCTAATCGGTATTGGTTGTTGTCGTGACGCCTTCCTTTGTGTTCCTCAGCTGATCTCTTGGCATTTCCTCTCTCCTATAGAGTTCCGTAGTGGCAAGGCTCCTATTCTTATTGCTACTGATGTGGCCTCACATGGTTTGGGTATGTACTGTGTTCAGAATTAAAGCACAGTCCCTCGGCATGAATACAAACACAGACATATTCCCTCAATGGGCTATGAGTAGTACACCTAATTGTGCTTAGATGTACAGTATACTAGCCTCATTGCATGTAAGAAACCCAAGAAATGTATAGATGTATTGAATTCATGAAATGACCTCCACAAAACACATTGAAGCAGATTTCTGTGAGTACTGTTGCCACTTTATTTAATATGAAGTGTGGCTTTCTTGTCAGTAGTACTTCTTAGATACAGAGTATGTATTTAAGAAGTATGCCTTATTTCTGGAACTCATTTTTCTTTGTGGAATGCCAGGTCCCTTGACTAATGGAAAAATCCAACCATTGAGTAGATCTAAAAACATATAGTAATTTGAGCCTTTTGTCAGTGTGTGAAGTATTAACTTAAAATAATGGGTATGGAGAGTGATGCACCCCCTTATGGCAATCAATTTTTATAACCAAATTTTGTTTTGTTTCTGTGTTCATTTATTTTTTCATTTTGTTTTTGTTTTGTTTCCAAGTCTCTTCCGGCACTAGAAGCGCACAGGCCCACTGGAGCCTGCAGCCGGACCTAGGCATGACTAATCGAGCCTGAGTTGCGGAGAGAAACACAGGGGAGAGGAGGCCTGATTTATCAATCCCAGACACAGACATCTCTCAGAAAACCCAGAACAGACCCCTAAAAAACAACTGCTGGGATTCCAAATTTAAACTGGGGCGGGGCGATCAGCTCAGAGGGCCAAGAGGGGAGCGGCCTACCACAAGCTATGCCATCAGCCTGCAACAGTAACGCACCATATGTAGTTCCTTTCATAAATTACACTAATATAGCTACACAATGCTTTCACAAAACAGCTTTAACGTTTTCAGAGGATTTCTCCATTCCCTTTGCTAATATGGAGCGTTTTCAAAAAGCCCTAGTTAGACATCTTTGAAGATACTAAATGAGGTTTGGCATCATTGGAGATCAATTGATTGATAAGTAGTTTGCCAGAAACATTCTTCAAGTAATTCTACCATACAGTATAGCTACCAGAAACATTCTTCAAGTAATTCTACCATACAGTATAGCTAGTCTTAAATGTAGACAAATCATTTCCCCGAAGGTTAATAGATACAGTGGTGCGTTACAAGAAGACAGGAAAAGGCGGCAGGCCAAGTATTTGTCGCTTTGCTGGAGGCTCCCCTCTAAACTGCTCCTGCAGCCCACTATGCAGCCTGACACCCCCACCACTGGCTGTGCCGGCCTCTCCCTCTGCAGGCGTCATGTCTGGTCCTGGCTGGCAGGAGTCCTGGCCTGAAGGAGCCTCTATATATATCCCCCTCTCTCTGTCTATCCCTCCTTCTCTCTGCCCACCCCTTAATCTCTCACACTTTACACTGTCCATTTACCTGTTTATAGTCCACTGTTTAGAGATACATTCTCTTTCTACCTCGCCCTATGCTTATTCTGACCTTGGTCATGTGATCCCTTGGCCTTCTTCCCAAATCTTTCATGCTTTCATCTCTTTACTTCAAATATCAAATGACTCTTTGTGTGCATCATGCAAAGACAACCCAGACCTGCAGATTCAGAAAAATGGAAATGTTCTACCTGTGCTCAGCAAACCCCAGTCAGAATCATGTCCTGACAACATCTGTTTATTGGCCCCTCTACAAATGCTCATGTTCCCTGGCAAAGTCCCTTAATGTTGAGTATTTTAGCTCCCCAAAACCTCCACATCACCACCCCAGTGTCTGTTTCTTGTTACTGCACTTGAACCCCTGGGCTCCTGGACACGCTGTCAGTCTGGGAAGGACCCGGGGGGACTTCCCTGGGTCTCTTCCATTTGTCTCCTCTGAACAGATTTCTACCAAAGACCTTGGATAATCTCAACAACCCCAGAAAATATCCCCCAAACTAGAATTAAACATCAGGTATTCGCTAGAAACAGGAGAGGATGATTACCATACAGGTAGTTACAGTAAGTCCATATTTAGACCCCTGAAGTCACATTGAAGTACCCAACAGTACAGAAACAGTAGCCCAATTTCCCCTAGTCATGCTCCTGATGACGTGAAGAGGCAGAGCAAGGGTGTGGTGTCAGACCCAGTCCAGCCTGGGTTCTGGCTCTGCCACTCCAGTTGGGAGGGATGTGTGGAGGAGTGATGGGAGGGGGGAGGACTCATGTTGTCCTCCTCACTCTCCTACCCCTACAGACCTCCCAGGACTGGTCAGGGGGGGACAGAGGGCGCTAACCTTGTACGTCATCTCTAATACGGGGTAAGTACCTCACCCCACCTTCCCTGTTCACATCCACCTCATCGGTCTGTAAGAAAAAGGAGACATTTTTAACCCACAGCAGTGTTTTCAGAGCCCTATGTCAACTGTAATGAGAAACAGACTTTAAAAAGAAAAGTTAAATTCCACCCTTTAAAGAAATCTTACCGTTGCCCGTTTTGTCAATGGATACAGATGTACCCCATTTATTTATTTGGAGTTTCAGCCCCACTCAAAATGGGTATGTTCAAACCCTATTTGTAATTATTTAGTCTATCTGGTATTGATTGGCTGTTATTGTAACGTTTTGGTCACGAAGAAGCGGTATATTCAGTGCTTGACCAAACGCATTTCAAATATATAGTGGCTGGAATACTGAGGAGCCCATTGTATTTTTCAAGGAACATAGTGTATTGGTTAACAAATAATATTGACAGTATTGTAGTTATGTTGGTGTAAGTAGGATTTAAGTGTTTCTGCATTATGTACCGATTACATTGTTCACTAGACAGGTAAGTGAGGTTTCAGAGTTAGATCTGTGTCTTATGGGTATTGTCTGTACCAAGTACATTTCTAGTTTTGCTTGGTGCACAAAGCAAACATCTCCCTGACCTTTCCACAGGTGGCATATTGTTGTGAAATGTTTCTATCAATCAATGCTGCTTTTCCTAACTTGTCCTTGTCTCTTTTCCCTCCCCATTGACTAACCCTCCCTACCCAACTTCTAACCCAAGATGTGGAGGATGTCAAATTTGTCATCAATTATGACTATCCAAACTCCTCTGAGGACTACATCCACCGTATCGGCCGTACGGCCCGTAGCACCAACAAGGGTACGGCCTACACATTCTTCACCCCGGGCAACATTCGTCAGGCCCGTGAGCTCATCCGTGTCCTAGAGGAGGCCCGGCAGGCCATAAACCCCAAGCTGCTGCAACTGGTCAACACTGGCCGTGGAGGAGGTGGGAGAATGAGGGAGAGCCTTCAAGGGAAATGTCTGGGGGGAAAGAGTTACCCCTCTAGATTTTTTTGAAGTGATTGACAGTGGGCTGTTAACTTGAGGTTTCTTCATTGTATGTACAACAAGGTAGTTTTTTACAGTGTGTGTCCAGGTATTTGCAGAATTTTATAACAGACTTCATCTTCTCTCTTTGGAATGCAGGAGGCAGGTCACGTTTCCGTGGCAACGGCTCCAACCTCAACCTGATGTATCAGGATGAGTGCAACCGGCGCATGCGCACCGTAGGCAGCAAGGACAGCCGGGGGAGCAGCAGCGGCACGGGAAGCAGCCGAGATGGAGGAGGCAGCCGCGCCGGGGAAGGTCGTCCTCTTCCTACAGGGACAGGAGGGACAACCGCAGCTCCTGCTCCTCCTACAACCAGTACCAGAGCGGGAGCAGCCAGTACAAGTCCGGGGGCAGCAATGGGGGGCAAGATCAGTCAGTGGGTCAGTTTGGTTCAGTCAGCAGGTCCAGTCAGCCCCCTCCACCCCCCTCAGGGCCGCAGCCCCTCATGGCCCAGAAGTTTACCCCAGCCCAGCCCATGATGGGATTAATGGGGCACTCACCCTTCCAGTTTGCTCCCCCACCTCCTCCAACCTCAAAGAGGAAGTAAAGCTGGGGCTAGCCCTCACCACACATGCATACAATCCCCAACATCAACCAGAAAAGTCAGTTGTGTTAGGATTTAGATTGTCTGGTTTTGAGATTCTGGAGTACTGTGCTTGAAATCTTGGCCTTAGCTGACATGAATCCAGAGGTGTTTGTTAGATTGGTGAGCATTAAAAATAAAGTCAGCCGATTTGTTGTGGTCATTCAACATTCCAATAATGAACTTGCCTGACTAACAAGTAGTTTGACATCAGTGCTTTGAAAGGATTTTTTTAAGCATTAAAATAACTGTACAAATGCAGATTGTCCTTTGAGTAGTTAGACCACAATTGAAGTGGAATACACTTGTGCTGAAATGTAATGCTTATACATTTGTAGGTGATGAAAGCATTTTCATTGAGGTGCCGTCTAATTTGTTTCATGTTGCTTTTCCCACAAAATGCATATCCAGTGCTGTCAACAGTTAAGTTAAGTAACTTTTTCAGCATATTGTCAAACGTAAAGGTTATTTCATTGTACAAACTGGCTTTCTTAGTATAGTGAACTAATGTGCTATTTTTGCCTTTCGGTGTATGAGGCAGGTGCTACCGTTTCTCGACAACTTTTTTTTCTCAGCTCATTCAGATATTGCGCTTTTGGTTTTTCAGCTTTAGTTAGTTTGTAAAGTGATTATTTTCCCATTTAGAATTTCTCTCTTAAAAGGTGATCAGTAATTCAGTTCCAGGACAGTATTTAGAAATGTATAGATATGTCCTGACATGAGGTAATTATTCGACTTATGTAGGTTACATTATTTTAATTGTTTATTTTGTGGGATCTTTCCAACCCCTCGGTAGCTGAACCATATAATTTCATGGTCTTGGGATATTGTTTCTCTATTGAACTCTGCTTGTTTCTTCCTAGTGTAGGGATGTATAGGTTTGTGCTTTGCTGCTTCTCTGTCCTTTCCATCTGTAGTTGAATCATTCTAGTATGTAGACAAGACCGACCTGTAAAATCACTTTTTTACTGTCTGGTTTTGTTTTTCAGGTTTCAGTAAAGCTTTTGAATGTTACGTGTGTCTTAACATTTTGTTTCTGTACTCCACTAGGTGAGGTATTGATGGTGCTCCAACTAGTGCTCTTAACTACCATTGTGTGAATGAGCTTGGTTAAGATTGTCAGACTCCTACATCTTAATGCATATTTTCAATAATGTTCTCTTTGCAAATGTACATAAGTTCCAATATTTACAGAGTTGTATTGGAGATGCCTGGTGGAATGTGCTTGGGAGACTCAAGCCTTTGAGGAAAGAGTGATTCAGCAAGACAATTTGACAGACATTCATCTTTAAAACAGCGAGGAGTAAAAGACTGATACCCAAACTCACATATTAAATGTCTGAAAAGATTTATGGATCAAACGATTAACATGTAAAACCAACAAACCATCAAGGGACTTGATAGTGAAAACAATCCTTAAATAGGCACAAATGGCAGATTAAATAGGACTTCAGTGTTAAAATGTCTAATTCTACATGACAAGGATATCAGGCAAACCATTCTTCGTGCAGAAGGAGAGGAAGAATGATCCTTCATTGTCACAGTAAGCAAACCTGGGAGCATGGTGGGGTAAACATTAAATAGGGTAAATGCAACGTCAACCGTAATTCAGCAGGATAGTTTACAGCTATAAAAAAAAAAGATTAAGATGAGCCTTCCCCAAAACCTCCCAAAGGGCCCATTGCATGTCTCCCAGAGCATGAAAGAAAACAAATAGTATAAATTCTATGAATGAAGGACAACCTATTTGTTAAAAACAAGACATGGCTGTGACACACTGTCTGCTGTGCAATAGTACTATGTATGTTTGAAAGCAGCCAAATAAAGTTCTGTAAAGCTGCACAGAGGACATTACTCCAAAGCATAAAGCAAGGTAATCAATAGAAATAGAAGCATTTTTAAAAAGCAAGGTTTATGCAGTGTGAGTGAGATGCCAAATCTTGTCAATCTGTTAAAGATTGCCATGTGTCTGAAGGTGGAAACTGTGCTACAACTCCTCTTTCATCATGGTCTTCCTCTCCTAGCGCGAAGGTTAGCTTGTATTGCAACTGCACCTTCTCCTGGAAAATAAGAGAATTGAGGGTTGCAGAAATCTATTTAGCTTCATAGTTTATAATTACAAGAAAATGTTGGGGATGCCACAGGGGTATATAACAGGCCTTAAACGAGTGTCTAGTACCTTGTGAGGGTTGGCCAGCAGCATGATCTGTGTGATGGCAGCGGGTGGGAGGATTGGGTTGAAGGCTGGAAGCTCTGTTCCTGATGGGGGCTGTAGCTTCACTCTCATTGTCTACAACAGAGGACATGATGTCAAACCTACAATGACAATGGAACTGAAGGTGAAAAGGCAGATTAAGAGAGAAGAGGTCTTACGTCAGGGACAGAGGCCCGGAAGAGGATGTTGCTGACTGGAACCGGGGCGGAGGAGAGCATGGAGATGATCACCACCAGCACATCAGCAAGAGAGGGCGGAGAGTCACGTGCAAAGTGGAAGAGCACCCGCAAACTGTGGCTATCAAACACCGTCACAGGCAACAGGCTGCCTGGATACAACAAAGAGTTTAAAACTGTTCAAGTGTGATGCACTATTAGCTTAGCAAGTAGATACTAAAAATATTATAGATACTTACTGGGCTTAATGGACTCAAGCGGCACAAAAACATCTGTCAGGGTAATTTCTATAGGGGGAATGACTGTGTGAACCGGAGAGGTGTCCAACAACCTATCACCTAGGAGAGCCACCGGGTGCTCAGGGGAGAAGGCCGGGATAGGACTTGGATTAGTTCCAGATTTGTTCTGGAGATCTCGTAGAGTAGGTTTGAACGGTTGCTTGTCCCTGAAAATAGATAAAAGGTACTACATAAAATGTTGAATAATGTTGCTGAGTGTCTGTCATGTTGTTATAACAAGTTGGCATGGTCAGCACCACATGATCCTTCATATATTGTTTTACTTCTACAGCACTTGAAGTGACTTCAAATCGTAATGAACACAGTGGTCCATCAATACTGTACTAAGCAGCAACATAACTGGCAGACTAATACGAATACTTGACACAAACATCTCCTGCGGTGTAAAACCATCCCATAGTGAAGGGTTAGTTACCATTTGACCTGCAGGCCCTCTGGAGGTAGGGACTGCTGCAACAGCGTCTTCCCCAGCAGATCCAACTCATCTAAGGCTGAGCTTCCAGACGTGGCTCCAGTAGAAAGAGGCTGGGTGTAGGGGAGCGGATCTGGACTCAGTAGTACACGAGGCGCTGCTGGGATATCAGTAATATCCACACTATCGGAAGACTGTTGCAAAGAAAGCGTGTGTAAGACACAGACGTGACACTTGTTACGGTATAATCATGAACCTGCCTAAGTAATGGCAATCAAATCAAATTCTATTGGTCACATACACATGGTTAGCAGATGTTAATACGAGTGTAGCGAAATGCTTGTGCTTCTAGTTCCGACCATGCAGTAATATCTAACTACCTTACACACACAAGTGTAAAGGAATGAATAAGAATATGTCCATATAAATATATGGATGAGCGATGGCCGAACGGCATAGGCAAGATGCAGTAGATGGTATAGAGTACAGTATGTACATATGAGATGAGTAATGTAGGGTATGTAGACATTACATAAAGTGGCATTGTTTAAAGTGAATAGTGATACATAATTTACATCCAATTTTTTATTATTAAAGTGGCTACAGATTTGAGTCAGTATGTTGGCAGCAGCCACTCAATGTTAGTGATGGCTGTTTAACAGTCTGATGGCCTTGAGATAGAAGCTGTTTTTCAGTCTCTCGGTCCCAGCTTTGATGCACCTGTACTGACCTCGCCTGGATGATAGTGGGGTAAACAGGCAGTGGCTCGGGTGGTTGTTGTCCTTGATGATCTTTTTGGCCTTCCTGTGACATCGGGTGGTGTAGGTGTCCTGGAGGGCAGGTAGTTTGCCCCCGGTGATGAATTGTGCAGACCTCACTACCCTCTGGAAAGCCTTGCGGTTGTGGGCGGAGCAGTTGTCATACCAGGCGGTGATACAGCCTGACCGGATGCTCTTGATTGTGCATCTGTAAAAGTTTGTGAGTGTTTTTGGTGACAAGCCAAATTTCTTCAGCCTCCTGAGGTTGAAGAGGCGCTGTTGCGCCTTCTTCACCCCGCTGTCTGTGTGGGTGGACCATTTCAGTTTGTCCGTGATGTGTACGCCGAGGAACTTAAAACTTTCCACCTTCTCCACTACTGTCCCGTCGATATGGATAGGGGGCTGTTCCCTCTGCTGTTTCCTGAAGTCCACGATCATCACCTTTGTTTTGTTGACGTTGAGTGTGAGGTTATTTTCCTGACACCACACTTCGAGGGCCCTCACCTCCTCCCTGTAGGCTGTCTCGTCATTATTGGTAATCAAGCCTACCACTGTAGTGTCATCTGCAAACTTGATGATTGAGTTGGAGGTGTGCATGGCCACGCAGTCATGGGTGAACAGGAGAGGGCTGAGAACGCACTCTTGTGGGTCCCCAGTGTTGAGGATCAGCGGGGTGGAGATGTTGTTTCATACCCTCACCACCTGGGGGCGGCCCGTCAGAAAGTCCAGGACCCAGTTGCACAGGGCGGGGTCGAGACCCAGGGTCTCGAGCTAAATGACGAGTTTGGAGGGTACTATGATGTTAAATGCTGAGCTGTAGTCAATGAACAGCATTCTTACATAGGTATTCCTCTTGTCCAGATGGGTTAGGGCAGTGTGCAGTGTGGTTGCGATTGCGTCGTCTGTGGACCTATTGGGGCGGTAAGCAAATTGGAGTGGGTCTAGGGTGTCAGGTAGGGTGGAGGTGATATGATCCTTGACTAGTCTCAAAGCACATCATGATGACGGAAGTGAGTGCTACGGTGCGACAGTCGTTTAGCTCAGTTACCTTAGCTTTCTTGGGAACAGGAACAATGGTGGCCCTCTTGAAGCATGTGGGAACAGCAGACTGGGATAGGGATTGATTGAAAATGTCCGTAAACACACCAGCCAGCTGGTATGCGCATGCTCTGAGGACGCGGCTAGGGATGCCGTCTAGGCCGGCAGCCTTGCGAGTGTTAACACATTTAAATGTTTTACTCACGTTGGCTGCGGTGAATGAGAGTACGCAGGTTTTGGTAGCGGGCCGTGTTGGTGGCACTGTATTTATTGTCCTCAAAGCGAGCAAAGAAGTTGTTTAGTTTGTCTGGGAGCAAGACATCGGGGTCCGCGACGGGGCTGGTTTTCTTTTTGTAGTCCGTGATTGACTGTAGACCCTGCCACATACCTCTCGTGTCTGAGCCGTTGAATTGCGACTCTACTTTGTCTCTATACTGATGCTTAGCTTGTTTGATTTCCTTACGGAGGGAATAGCTACACTGTTTGTATTCGGTCATGTTTCCGGTCGACTTGCCCTGATTAAAAGCAGCGTTTCGCGCTTTCTGTTTTGCGGGAATGCTGCCATCAATCCACGGTTTCTGGTTGGGGAAGGTTTTAATTGTCGCTGTGGATACAACATCACCGATGCACTTGCTAATAAACTCGCTCACCCGAATCAGCGAATTCATCAATGTTGTTGTTCGACGCTATCCGGAACATATCCCAGTCCACGTGATCGAAGCAATCTTGAAGCATGGAATCAGATTGGTTGGACCAGCGTTGAACAGACCTGAGTACGGGCGTTTCCTGTTTTAGTTTCTGTCTATAGGCTGGGAGAAACAAAATGGAGTCGTTGTCAGATTTGCCGAAAGGAGGGTGAGGGAGGGCTTTGTATGTGTCGCGAGAGTTAGAGTAACAATGATCCAGAATTTTTCCAGCCCAGGTTGCACATTCGATATGCTGATAAAATTTAGGGAGCCTTGTTTTTAGATTAGCCTTGTTAAAATCCCCAGCTACAATAAATGCAGCTTCAGGATATGTGGTTTCCAGTTTACAAAGAGTCCAATGAAGTTCTTTCAGGGCCGTCGAGGTGTCTGCTTGGGGGGGATGTACACGACTGTGATTATAATCGAAGAGAATCCTCTTGGTAGAGAAGCTAAAAGGGACTCAATGGATTTGGTGTTAACTGTGAATATTATGCATTGCCTCGCATCATGTCTCCCTGTGTGAAGTGCTCAGTTCTCCCCTCACCTGGAAAGAGTCCCAGGCGGTAGAGTCCTCAGGCTGGGAGGCCGGGTTGGAGGTGTGGGTCCCCTCACTCAAACCTGGGAAAGATAGGCACAAAGTCACCCACAATTAACACACACAACATGGAAGTAGCAGAGGTCTTGGAAGACTTACCCAGTGACATTAGCTCATCGTCAAGGAGACTGATGCCCATCTCCTGGGAGGGAGCATTTAGACTGTCTGTTGGAGTGGGGAATTCTGGGTAGGAAGGAGGTGAAGTGTCCAATCCCGATAGATCAAGTAGCGCCGTACTACATCCTGGAAGAGATAAGTGTACAGTGAGAGGAAATCTTTAGCCCATGCATGTAATCATATACTCTAGTCCCCTCCTACCAAGCTTGTGTCAAGTGATCCTATCGTCCCTATGGATGCATGTGTCATTGACCCGACCCATTGTTGCTCACCTGTGAGCCTTTGTGTATTAGCTGAGTTGTTCCCATTCACCACCTCTCCCTTCACCTGCTGCCTGTACAGGTTGATGACCCGAGTCAGGCTGTCGTTGGCCTGGAGGATCTCCGCTGCCCGCCCACACACACACAATTGTAATATACTGTATATCGTCACCCACATATTCTTCTCTCTCTGTGTACCATACACTTAAACACATTGAGGAGTGTCTGAAACCTCACCCAGGGCCTCATCATTGTCCTCTGTATCACTGGCCAGTCTGAACAATGTGGGTCTTATCTTCTCACAGCGCTGGTACAAGTCCTAAACACACAAATACACACTATCAAATGTCTGTATCTACATGCAGTGCTTTGTATACATCATATATAGGTGATGCTGTTATGGCACTGTGGGAGGTGTCTCTGTGGTTTGTCATAGCATGGTGTTGCTTGTGTAAAGGTGCCACAGACCTGGATGAGCTCTGCATTGCTCTGTGGGTTGGTGGTCCTGTCATAGTCCTCCAGCAGCTGAGTCAGTAGGCTGACACTCTCGTTCACATCCTGGATAGCGTTCACACGCTTGGACAACTTCTCCGCCTGCTTCTGATCCTGAGACACACACACAGGTCAGGAAGAAGAAACCAGGGAGGGAGGAGGGGGAAGAAAAGTATCCTTTGTCCCTAAACTAAAGGAGTCATGAAAGCACTGAATGATTCTGACAAGGAGACCACCCCTCAGGGCAGAGTGCCCACTTTCTCACTCAGTCCCCTTACATGACAGTATAGTACTAAAGCACTTAGTATGGGAGAGAAAGTGAATGCCTAACACACACAGACCAGATAATACAGTTCACACTATGCCATGTACATATCTGTATTTCTGTAATGTAACAGCCTATATATCTACTTTATTCATACATTGAGGTGAGCTTGAGAAAAGAGACTACCTCCTGCACCATTTCCTGGATCAGTTTGTTGGCTGCTTTCAGGTCCTCAGGGTGAGTGCTGTTCAACAGGCGAGTCAGTGTCTACCAAGACACCAGGGAGGAGGAATAATTTTAAGTTAGGGAGAGGGGTGGTAAATGCATTGTGAATCACATTTGTAATGCAGAATTTAAAAAAAAAAAGTTTTATGACTCTTTTGTTTAACAATGCCTTACCTTTGACTTCTCCTCATCCTCAAATATGGCATTTTTTGGTCTGGGAGGTGGAAGCAGGAGGAGTTTGTCAGCTGGAAGAATTGGGTCCTGTTTGACAATGCCTGGTTAAAAAAACAAAAAACATTAACAACTACCTAAACAACAACCTTGCATCCATCACTACCATAGCTACACTGCAGTCACCAAGTGTAGAACAGCTCACCCTGTTTTTTAAGCATCTGGTAGGCATCAGCGATCTTTGCCTCGTCAGGCAGCCCCAGTGTCCAACTATAGATGAGCTCCAACACCTTCTTCTTCACTGGCTCTGGAGCCCGGGTGCCTAGGTACTGAGGGAGAGAGCAGGAGCATGCTGAGTGAGAGCTTATCCATTTTTAACATACTTGCTCAGTGAAAGGCACAGACAATCATTACCTTTGGAGAGACCACTTTGATGAGCTCGTTGAGGAAGCGAAACTTGCCCACCTCACTGTGGAACCTTTCCCCACAGCTCTTCATGCACGTCTCCAGCACCTGGTTGTACACACATCACAAGTGAGTCAAAAAATTAAGTTATTCAATATAGATGTAGGCACACACACTAGACAGAAGGCTGTCAATTGTAATAGGAATCAGAGCCAATACAACACAGCCATCACTCAACTCACCACGAGTGCCTGCATGGACTCCCACTCCTGAGGTGATTGGATCTTGTGAGCCAGTAGCCTGGTGGCCAGCTGGGGTCTGAAATGGAACATAAAGAGTTTGATGTGGCTGAAGTTGGCAGCAAATCTATCTACCATTGACTATTGTATGACATGCAATTTTACCTCTCCCTCTACTCTAGACAACACCATGTTTTTATTGAATGACACAGATGTCAGCACAGGGTCAGTGTCAGAAATCTTAAAATGTGGAATATGAAGAAATCGCTCCCCCATTTCCTGGTTGCAAAAATTCTAATAGTCTACCTAATTTCAGTTTATGTGGCAAAACAAGCAATGTATAGTGTAGAGAATCATTGTACCATCTAAACCTCTTAAATATATTATAAATAACCACAAATACAGTATTTTCAGCTGTATTAAGCTGGTGTACAAAACCAAAAGTATGATGCAAAAATGAAAATTAGGAATGGGATGCATAGAAATAACACACAAAGAACAAATCTACTGCTTCTTAGACTTGTTTTCAATGAGAATGACAGATCTAGAACTCACATTCCTATGTGAATTTGGACATAGCCCAAAAAGTTCCATATTGCAGCTTTAAGTAACAAGCATGTACTCAGTACAGCTACTCCTGAGAGGTGAAAACATAGTGCTAAGACGTGTACACGTTATGAGACACTGACATTCACATACCCCTCCAAATCATTGTTGAGCTGGTCACATAAGGCCTGGGTGCTGTCCCAATCTGCGTCTCTGTTTAGTGGGTTTGTGGCCTTGTCTAGTGGGAGAATGAAAGAAATTGGGAAAAGGGGAAGTAAAGGTTCATCTGAATATTTTTCGATAATGACACATATCCATGTTTAATTCAGGGAACTGTGAAAAATGGAGATGAACATCAATCAATTCTGTTGTAGAACTGTTTTGAAAACAGATGATAGCAAGTACTTTAGCCTTCCAACAGTACTTTGGACACAACTTTGTAAGGGACTCCAACTCCAGTTATCCCACTGACCGAGTGAACTATGCTTCCTGCATTTGACAGCACTGTCCCTTAGCTAAGCGTATAGTCACTGGCAGGATATGATTTCACGATCGGTGGCTTGCTGGTTCCCGTATCTAGCAAGAGTTAGATGCATTCTCTCTAGTCTAGATGGTTCTGGGAATATATCTGGATAGTTAGTTAGCTCACGTTAACTTTACAGCTGGCTAGCTTGCTGTTTATGAGAGGTCTAACGTTACAGCCCCTCTCAGTTTGCACATTGATTTTGCTTAAACTGTCATCTCGGTCTACTGCGACACGGTTATTTTTCCAAGGATGCATGCTCCAATAGCTGTCTATACAACCTAAATAACTTTTTTTTTAAATACTTACTGATACGTGACTCCAAACTCTCGGTGTCAGGCGGCGCCGCCATCACTACGGAAATTCTCTTTACAATGAACGTGTCTCGCGAGGAACAAATTTGAGAGCTCACCTTCTCACCTCTCCAACAGTGATGGGAAGACGATGAACGCAATGGCAGCTGGCACTGGCGCATAAGAATATATAACACAGAAAAAAGGTTATCATACTTTCTAATGAACCTTCTCGATCACACTGTAGTTGTTTATTGCAAACCTGTGCAGACAGTGCAACCAGTTTCAGATTTCTAGCGGTTTTCTCTACCCTCTAGCGGGACGAAGGTGTACTGCTGTACATGTGTAGTCAGTACAGTTACCGTGTGGTACAGTAACGGGTTTGTTTTGGTGTTTATTCTTTGTGATCAACTCTTCGGGATAGTACATTATCTCGGAAAGCTACGATCGCTAAACAACGTAACACATTTATTAAAATGTAACCCAACGGTGATTCGAACGAAAAAAATACTTGAGTGAAGAGATGTATTGTTGTGTCAACATTTTACAGCAAATAAACCCGTGAACGTGGACGTTGCTCGCTATTTTTTCCTTCAAGGATCTACTTCGCTGAGATTAGAGAATTTTGGGGAACAACACATTGGAAGCAAATTACAGTGAAGTCGCATAGGTTTTCTCAGTAAAAACAATGTTGAACTTGGTTTGACTTGGTCGACAAATATAGCCAACAAGCTAACGTAGCTAGTGGGTGTGCTAAACATATTTGAATATCCAGGATCTGACAGGTTGAGGTTGAAGTGGTTGTTGACTTTCTCAATTTAACATGGGAGGATGAAATTCTATCATGGGGTCATTGAAAGCTTTAAAAGAATGGTGTGGCATAAAATGCGAAAATTACCCCAATGTGGAGCTAAGGAACATGTCTTCTTCATTCAGAGATGGATTGGCGTTTTGTGCCAATATCCACAAACACCGACATGATTTGATGTAAGTATATCAAATAAATTAGAATAGGATTGTGAACTCTCCTGTGAGCTTCCCCATCCTCTCTACTACTGTGGGCCATGACAGCTCTGCCCCAGTCAGTGTATTGTATGTGAGTACATTGTTGACAGTAGGCCTATAGGACGCACAGTCGGACTCAGTTCCTGCCTGTCCTTAGGCTGATCCAGAGCGGCTGGCAAACTCTACTGTAGCTGTAGCAGGGACCTGAATCCTGTCACAGTGGATTTGTCTGCCCTGATACACGGAACCACAGCATGGCCTAAACTCCAAGTTAACTCTCCTTAATCTTACTCTCTATCTTTTCCTCTCCCCCCTCCATTCTTTAATGGAAATGTCTCTAATGTTAAACATGTAAAGTGTGGTGTGCCGCAGGGCAGCTCTCTTGGCCCTGTACTTTCTTCTATTTTTACTAATGGCCTGTCACTGGCATTAAACAAAGCCTGTGTGTCAATGTACAAGGATGATTGAACCCTTCATGCGTCAGCAACCGCAGCTAGTGAAATCACTGGAACCCTGAACAGAGATTTGAAGTCAGTTTTAGAATGGTTGGCCAGTAATAAACTAGTCCTGAACATCTCTAAAACTAAGAGCATTGTACCTGGTACAAATCACTCCATAAATTCTAGACCTCAGCTGAATCTGATAATGAATAATGTGGTTGTTGAGCAAGTTGAAGGGACTCAATTACTTGGAGTTACCTTGGATTGTAAACTGTCATGGCGAAAACATATTGATTCAATGGTTGTGAAGGTGGGGAGAGGTCTGTCCGCGGTAAAAAGATGTTCTGCTTTTTTACACCACACTCTACATAGCAAGTCCTGCAGGCTCTAGTTTTATCTTATCTTGATTATTGCCTAGTCATATGGTCAGGTTCTGCAAAGAAGGACCGAGAAAAACTGCAGCTGGCCCAGAACAGAGCAGCACGTTTTGCTCTAAACTGTAATCGGAGGGCTAATATCAATACTATGCATGGCAGTCTCTCTTGGCTAAAAGAAGAGGAGAGACACGTTCTTGTATTCATAAGAAACATTGTGTCGAAAATTACAAATTGTTTACATAGTTGACTTACACACATCACTGACACACACACTTACCCCACCAGACATGCCACCAGGGGTCTTTTCACAGTCCCCAAATCAATAACAAATTCAAGAATATGTACAGTATTATATAGTGCCACGGTGGCATGGAACTCCCTTCCATCACAGATTGTTCAAGTGAACAGCAAACCTGTTTTTTAAAAACAACAGCAGATAAAGCAACACCTCATGACACAATGCCTCATCTCTATTTGACTCAGATATTGTGTATGTATTGTTATGTAGGCTGTGTGTGATGTTTTACATTTATGTAGTTCTGTCCTTGAACTGTTCTTGTCTATTAATGTTCTGTATTGTGTAATATTTCATGTTTTGTGTGGACCCCAGGAAGAGTCGCAGCAGCTGTCGCAGCAGCTAATGGGGATACTAATAAAATAACTAATCCCTCCCTCCCTCCCTCTTCTTCATTACATCCCAATGTTGTTGGGGTCTGCGATGGCCCATCATTTGTATCACGTAGTACTATTCTGCTTTTGCTCCAGAGACTTCAACTCCCTCTCCAAAAGATAATGTTTATGAAAACAACCATCTGGTGAGTTTTACGTAATTATGTTTTACCTGCATGCATGACTGGCTCAATGCATGTTTATGTTCATACATTGCACTACATCTTTTTATATTGTTCTATCTGTCTGGCATTTCATTATTGATCCCTGTCTCCTACCAGGTATTTGAGGTCGCACAGTCAAAGCTGAGCATCCCTGCATTGCTGGATGCTAAGGACATGGTGTCCACAGAAGTGCCAGACCGGCAAAGTGTCATCACTTACCTCTCCCATTACTACCACTGCTTTAACAAGAAGTCTCATGGTGTGTGGCTAAATTGTGTCATAGTCAAATTGGGAAAACAGCACATGGTTCGTTCCACCTTTCTTTGTTTGTCAAATATGTGTGTATTCAAAGTGTTCATCTTTACTAAGCAGCCAGTCCAGACAGTTTGAAGACGCCATGTGTCGCAGAGTGCTCCAGTCACTCCAAGACACAACCTGACTCTCTTGGAGGTTTGCAGCCAGCCAAGGTAATGTAATAAAATTGTTATGAAGCCATTTTTATTTTGAATTTTTTATTACTTCATCTCAAATCAAAGTTATTTATCTCAATCTCCTCTTTCATCCCAAATTCTCACATTTCTTCCTCTTTACTGTTGCCATTGGCTGACCTCCCCTGCTCAACAGTCAAGGACAGAGGAGCGATCCAACAGTGGCAGGCCATGCAGCATTTGTGCCTCCTGCACGAAGCACGTCCACCTGGTGCAGAGACATCTCACTGAGGGGAAACTCTACCACCACAGCTGCTTCAGGTAACACTACTGCTCAGAAGGCAACGCTAGCTTATCCTTATCTGCAGACAGGGAAATATAATCTGTGATTTGTGTCCCTCTCATGTCATCCTGTGTTTCTCTTTCAGATGCAGTGTGTGTAGCAGCACTCTCTTACCAGGGTCTTACAAAGAGGGGAGTGAAGTTGGCTCCTTAGTCTGCACCCACCACTTGACAGCCAGTCAAAATGCCCACCCCGACTACAGTAAACAAGCTGGATCAATAGAGAATCTGCCCAAATTAGATGAGCAGGAGGTGACACTATCTCAGGGTGGATTTACAGACAACCCCGATCTCTCGGATTTTATTAGAAAAACAGACTCAGGTGAGACAGTTATTTTTGGAAGAGGAGAGACAGAGACAGAGGGAGGTGAGAGAAAGACAAGGCATGACACACTTAAGAAGCAAAGGCCACCCTGTCCTCCAACTCCCACTGTAGAAGAGGGAAAGCTTGAAGAAGCAGGGACACGGCCCATTCAGACAACAGAAACACTCACTGTAACTCCAGACAGCGGTTCGGCTTCTGCAAGCCCTGGACGGCCAGCTCCTGCACCCAGACGGGTGTTAGACACCACCCCTCCTCGTCCTGCACCTAGAACCCGTCCACCTAAAGCCATGGACAGCCCCCTTGTTTCTGGTGAGTAAGACAAAACCACCCACTCCAGCTTCTCAATTCTGACCTCACTTTACGACTGTATGAAGAGTATGTCATTGTTATCAGAATATTTCAGTACACTCAATTCTGTGTAGACTCCCCATCTTCTCCTCATTTGAAACATATCCACTAAATGTTTCTCTGTCCATCTCCCTCTCTCTGCAGGTTACCCAGTTGATAATAAAACTTTACCCAATCCTTCTCGCAGGTAGGTTTGACATAACACATTATGTATCAGACATAACACATTATGTAACTTTGAGTAGAATTGTCCAATTAATGGCTATTTATTTCTTTAACTTTTGACATCAGGTTTGGCCAACCCAGTGGGCCCTGTAAACCCAAACACCCACCGTGGCTGGAGCTTGTCCAGCCAGGGCCCTGGCCAAAGCTGCCCCCTGCCCCACCCCCTAGAATGCCCAAGTCCCCACGCTCAGGCTCTATACCCTCCCTCAGAGGGAGTTGGTACAGAGTGA
This sequence comes from Salvelinus fontinalis, assembly GCF_029448725.1. Lineage (NCBI taxonomy): Eukaryota > Metazoa > Chordata > Actinopteri > Salmoniformes > Salmonidae > Salvelinus > Salvelinus fontinalis. Next base: position 77,391,249 of record NC_074666.1, on the reverse strand, counting down.
GAGAACCCCCTCCCAACCCCTTTGGGGAGTTTGAGGATGAGGAGGCTGATGATGATTACACAGGGGAAGATAACACAATGAGTGGTGCTGCAGGCCAAGCACAGCCCTCAATGGTAACCAGCCAGACATGGTGTGGTACCAGTCAGTTAGCTGAAGCAACCAGCTCACATTGCCAAGTTAATTTAGAGGACACATCCAGAGAAGTTGACAAGTCTAGTATTGCTGGAGTGGATGACACAGTAAATTTACCTGAAATTGCTAATGCACCAAAGGTAGAAAGTTTAGCTGAAGCAGGATGCTCAATTCCTGTATCTAATTTAGCAGAAGAACCTTGTTCAATTGGTATATCTGAGTCAGCTGATGTTGGTTGGATAGCTAACATGGCTGAAGCAGCTGGCGCACTTGATGTGTGTAATTTAGCAGATGTTGGAGTTGGAGAATCAACCAACTTGTCCAAAGCAGCTAGTTCACTTGGTTTGTCTAATTTGACTGAAGCCAAAACCACAAGTTCATCTTACTTGGCTGAGGCTGCTAGTTCCCTTGATGTATCTAATCTAGCTGAAGTAGCCAGATCACACAGTGTATGTGGTCTAGCTGGAGATAGTGGGTTAGGAGGTCTAGTTGGAGGAATTAGTGCACCTAACATATCTAATTTAACTGAAGAAGCTAGTTCATATGGTGTTTCTGAAGCTTCTGCCGGTTCACTTAGTGTGTCTAATTTAGCTGGAGCTGATAGCATATGCAGTGTAACTGGAGCACCAAGTGCTCTTGGCAAATCAGATATAGCCCAGAGCCTCTCTTTGCCCAAGAGTGTGTCTGTGCCAGCAATCTCCACTAGTTCAGCCTGTACCCGAAGCCACCCCCCACCAACCTTGTCAACCAATGGAGCAGCAGCCAGTCCTTCACTGCTCAGACCCCCATCGCTCCCTAGTGTGTCTGAAGTGAGTGACTCTGGCCAGGTGCACACCCCCTCTCCCAAAATACAGAACATATAAGCTTGTATTACACAACACATGCATATTATGCAAAGATATCAGGTTAAGTGAGTTTCAGACTGAAACTATTTTCCAACATGTTAACATAAAAGACAACATGTTTTTCTAAGATTCTTGCATAACAACATCGTCCCTATACTGTAGGTTATAGCCTACTCGAGATAGCTGCTTGGACTGTGTGTGCTTGAATATTACAATTGTGGATTTCACAGAAATGTCTTCAATCTCCAATTTAGCAGGTATGTAAGGAGAACCCTTTCAATCGTAAAGTCTCCCCCTCTGAGTTCCCCAAATCCAAGCCTGCCCCTGGACATGGCTTTCCCCTCATCAAGAGGAAGGTGAGAGGATATCTCAGTATAATGAAATTAATCCATTATCCAGTGTTTTCTCCAAATCAGAACAGTCCCCTAGTACACATGCATGTCTCCTCAGGTGCAGACAGACAACTATGTCCCAGTGGAGGAGCTGCAGGTGGAGCTGGGGGAGCTGGAGAAACGAATGGACAGGCTGGAGCTGAGAGGGGTGGAGATGGAGAGAAGCTTGAGAGACTGCCAGAATGGTGAGTGTCTGTAGTTGTACGTGTCTGTAGTGTGCTTATTATTAACATCCAAGTAATTCTTCCGGTTATCATATAAAGTGTTGTTGTTAGAGATTATTTGTTATTGAGAAAACTAGTGTCATCCACCTGTTTGTTTCAGACCAGGAAGATGACATGTTGGTGGACTGGTTCACTCTAATACATGAGAAACAAATGCTTGTGCGCAGGGACGCAGAGCTGGTATACATGTAAGTGCACTGACCTGAAATTATATCAAAGCAAGACAGCACCTTCATAACACCTTTATTATCCCTGCTTCTTTTGTCATTCCCAACATATGGACAGTGTTGTAAATTAAATATTTATGGACCTGATGTATTTGTATGTGCACTCCAAGGGCCAAGCAACAGAATTTAGAGGAGAGACAGGCAGACGTGGAATATGAACTGAGATGTCTCCTCAACAAACCAGGTGAGTGGCCAGTTTTCACACGACCCTCCCTCAATTATCTACTACTCCTCAGCAATTATCAGTCTGCTATTATTAATTATGTGTTATGTGTTGTTATTTGACTAATCTAATTGTTTGTCTCTCCTCGTCTCCTCCTCAATCATCATCCCCCCCAGAGTGTAAGTGGAGTAAGGATGACCGTTATAGGGACCAGCAGTTGATGAAGGAGCTTGTCACCATCATTGAACAGAGGAACCACATCATCAACAGCTTGGATCAGGACAGGCAAAGGTGCATGAAAAACTCATAGATGAATACCGACAGCCATTGATTCAGACAAATTTCATTCAGCAGATAATTGATGCTCTTGCTCATACCTACCAATGGTTTGTCTTTTTCTGGGAAAAATAAGAAGATGTTCTGTTTTCCATGATCAAGAAGAAAGGTGAGGGGAAAGTATTTTCCTAGAGTGTTTATTTTGTTGTTGTCTTTTCTGTTTTTTCGTGTCTGTTCACTCTCTTTAATTCCTATTCCCTTAATACTACACCTCAGACTCCTTAATTTCTCAGAATTTGATCATGGTATCACTATTTCTCCCTCCTCAGATTTAAAAAAAGAGTCTGGGAAAGACCTGAAGTCGTTAAGAGCAAAGTTCAAGCCCATGAAGATGCTGAGTCATAAAGACTCTAAGAGCAAAGGCTCTCTAAAGAAGAAGAACTGAGTTGGACTCGGGCTCACCCTGTAAGGAAGGAACAAATAGGTCTATATTTGTGAACAAATACACATTGAGCCACAATGTAATGTCTCATAATTGTACAAATACATTTATGAAGATTACGTGTAAGAGATGGAGTCTCTTGGACTGTGGATGAGAGTGGATAAGAATTAAGAGAAGCCTCTGATGCAGAGTATATGCATTTTTTCCCCAAGTGAAAAAAACTATCCCCATTATACCTCCCCATTACACTGCACTTTTTGCACAAGATGTGATTGCTCCTGCATTCCGTAAAGCCGTGGTCAGCCTATTCTTTTTACAGTTCAACTTTGTTAAATTATATTTAATAAAACATTGTACTTTGTATGAACAGAATGTATTTGTATGACCATAATCTTTTGATAATGTTTTAAATGTAATTTTATTTTTTTATTTTTTTTCAAATGTACCTCATATGCCTAATGTATATTTCAAGAAAATAGTCTTTGCTACTCCAGATTGTGGCGATCCATTCCATTGCCTGTACAGTCTGATTTATTTGGAAAGATCTTTGTGAGATTTAGATTCACACTGTCTTCAGATCTTTGTTATTTATGTCTCGCCAATGTGGGAATTAACCACTTCTTGATAGGTATTTTATCATGCTCAAAACTACATTATACGATCTAAAAAATACACGTTTAGTTAGTATAATACATTTGGAAAAATAAACCTAAATATATATTTTTAACTATATATATTTTTTTTTTTAAATATCTCGTTCATGTGTTGAGTCGCTCTGCGGAACTATATAATATGGGGAAGTTGATAGTCTACCAATTAAGTCGACGCACTACGCGGCCGGAAGTCGGTTGAACAGATTATGTCTAGATGTTAACAACAGTGTCTTGAAATTCGCTATAAAAAACACTCGTTTTTTAACCAAACTAAAGTAAAGGAACATGTCCGACAACGAAGGAGAGTAAGTATATAGAATATTGTTATCAAAAAAAAAAAAAGTACAACGATGTATGTCGCATGTCCTTTTAGACTCAACGTAGGAACCTTCCATGTTCTCCCAGTGATTTTAGGTCAACGTGGTGACCTTTCATTTTTCTCCCAGTGAGAACATGAATCACTGGGAGAACATGAAAGGTTCCCACGTTGAGAGCCTAAAAAGACATACGACACACATTTATTGTACTTAACTAATCTAACTGGTTAAGTTAGCGCACGTTGCCTCCACTCCACTGTTTTCGTTTATTATTCTTTACACTTTACTCCTCTTGTTACCTATGCAGTTTTGATGATGGAGACTTTGATGACGCTGAAGAGGATGAGGGATTGGATGACCTGGAAAACGTTGAAGATGTGAGTTTGCCACCTATTTGTTCTTCCTAGTTAGCAAGGTATTAACTCTTAACGTTTATATAGTAAGCGTCATTGTATCTGGACAGATTTTATAGTGTTTTAGTAATCTCTTGTGATCTGTCATATTCCTCTGATGCTTTTTATTTCGCTACAATCAATCCATTACTGTCTGTCACCTATTCAATGTTCAACAATTTCATCACCAATTCAAACTCAATTTATAAAAATTCTCTCGACCTCTTCCTCTTTGCTCTCTCTGTCTGTTTCTTGTTGTCCTGACCTGTTACTAGGAGGACCAAGAGAATGTGAAGATCCTGCCTGCGGGGGAGGGGTCGCAGGCCAACCAGAAGAGGATCACAACCCAATACATGACCAAATATGAAAGGGCCAGGGTGCTGGGGACACGCGCCCTCCAAATAGCGTGAGTACACCTCAGCAGTGTTGCAATATGCTAGGAAAGTGAAACTTCCGCTTCTTTCCAGAAATGTCTTTCTGCCCTTGAGTCCCTGTGAATATGGTCTATTAAAAAGAGCCCGTGTCAAGCCTCTTTGCTGAGAGCTAGTAACCATCGATGGGTTTCTCAAATTAACATTTTGGAAGTTAATTAAAATACGATATAGAGATGACCTTTATCTCTTACATGGCTGTAATGCATATGTATGATTCCACCCATGTCTTGCCTTTACTCAAGACAGTCATTTGTCTAAAGGTAAATATCAATATTATAACAGAGAAACTAGGTCTCAACTAGCTAAAAAAAAAAAAACATAATACACATGACAACTGACTGCATTCTAAATGATCAAATACAAAGATAAAGCTAGCTGTTTTGGTAAAGAATTACAACAAAACATTCCAATGTGAATCACAACCTTACACCGTAATGTTTGAAGAAAAAATGGCAGCAGTGGACACGGAAGATAAATCTCCTCCCACGTGGATGCCACGTTCCCAGCATATTACAACAGATGTTTATTTTTGCCACTACTACAGGTACCACTCACCTTGTGCTCTTGCCATATTCTCTACCTCAGGTGTCAACTGCAGGTTTAGTTGGTGACCGGTAATCTGCTGAGTATGTGGAGGAATGTATAGTCTATCTCTGTCATGTTGTCTTTCTCACTATTCATAACTTTCTCTGTGATATAGGATGTGTGCCCCAGTCATGGTGGAGCTGGAGGGAGAGACAGACCCTCTGCAAATTGCCATGAAAGAGCTAAAGTAAGCTATGCTTAATCTCATAGTTTTTGTTTTTTTCTAGTTTATGATGGAAGGAGTCTAAACAGTTTGATACTTGGAGAGTGCCTGTTACTCTTCAGTATATGATTGAGTGTGTTTTTTCTGTGACTGTTACAGGTGCAGGAAGATCCCCATCATCATCCGCCGGTACCTTCCTGATGGCAGTTATGAAGATTGGGGCTGCGACGAGCTCATCATTACAGACTGAGCCAGACCAAACCGGACAGGCAGGGCCAGACCACCTCGCAACCCACTAGGCTGGTGTGAGTGCAAGCTTTTGTTCCAGAAAGCATTAACACACCTTATTTAACTAGTCGGGGTCTATTTAAGACTATGATTCATTGATTAGTCAAATCTTGTGTGTTACTGCTTGGCTGGAACAAACGCCTGCATACATACTGGTCCTTTGCTATAACCTCACCTGCACTGTGCCAACCAGCTCTACAGACAACCTGCAGAGTGAAGTCATCAATTAATAAGTATTTTACATTTTAGGCCTGTGACCTCTCCCACTGTATCTCCATTTATTTTGAAAGCATTGAAGCATATGAAGTGAAAGTAGGGCTTTTAAAAGCTATGTGCTGCTGTGTACAGCTGTCATTCACAAGGGAGAATTGTAACGCATGTCTACATTTACATTGTGTTAGGAAAAAATTTAATTGTGATTATGAATAGTTTTATGACGAGGAAGAGCAGTTGTTGTGAAAGAGCTCTTTGTTTTATTGTGATTAAATTGTTTTGTAAGAAAGTACTTTTTGTATTTTTCTTACCCAACACAATTGACTTATTGCATGGAGGTCTCAATATGTGACTGTTTTTATAAGGTTTAGAGCAAAAAAAGTATCTGCAAAAAATTTTTTCATGCAGTGTTAATTGCAAAACATCTGTAATGAAATACAAATGGTACAACTCACAAATTAATTTGAGTGAATAACTTGCTGAAACAATTTCAACTATGTTCTGAACAAAACGTCTTTAAATGATCCTCCCAAGAACTGAGATTTCTTAGAAATCTTTGTCATATTTCTGAGATATCAACATCATATGTTTTTCTGTGAGGCTGGCGGAAGTCCTGAGTCACACTGACATGACCCAAACACAATTATAGACTGAAGGAATGTGTTGCGCTGGATTTTACTGTATCAGTTGTCTTTTACTCTGTACCGTACAAAGCTCTTGCACCTACTTCTGAATTGTACACTTAGTACAGATAAAACACCTATCCAACCCAACACCCCTAATCACATGGATATGTTTTCACAACAGTCAGTGTTCTTTCTCCAGTTTGAGTTCCACAGTCAAAAAGCTATTTTATATGATCATGGAAGTTGTACCCATACCTCCCGATGATGGACAGATAGTGAAACTGACATAGCTCTCACCCTCTTACTTGTTCTATCTTCAAACAGACAAGCACAGTCAGTTCGTTGTTTTAGTGGAAATGGGTTGTTATTGAGGCAACGATCCCTACCCAAGGTTGGGAGAGGGTGCTGAAGAGGGACCCTTGCCCAATTAGCAGATTTGGTGTAACGGGCCATGACACCCCAGTCTAGTTTTACTCTAGTCCTTAGAGTGGGCTGACATTCCTACAGGCTGAAGGAGTAGAAAGAAAGAAAGCTGTTGGAAAGAGAATGAGTGATATGCCCAGGTCAAGCAGCAAGAAAATAGATCTTCTCTGCCTTAGTCAACCAGTGCCGTGCATTTAATGGCCTGTGACGCTTTTTATAGGAAACCATTTCATTTAAGCCGTTCAACCATCCACATTTCATTTCTTAGCTATATTTAGCATGATTTAAGAGGTCCACAATGGGGAATGGCATTGGCAGTATCTTTTTTTTGCTTGTTTTTTTGGGTCGCAATGAATTTGGAAGACTCCCTGCCTGAGGATGGCAAGGCATTCCTTTCATATGGGACCCAAGATCTTCACATGACCATTTCCTCAACCACAGAAAAGGGGGCATCGCTAGGGTAGATCCACTCTGATGATGGCGTACGTGCATAATGTCTGTCCTCTGCCCTGGGCCTACACTTAACACCCTCCTTCTGTGTTCTCTTGTCCCCCCATTCACCTCTGCCTAGAAACTTCTGTCCATTTTTATACCCATTCCACGAAACGACACCATTTGAATATCCTGCAGCCTCCCTCTTTTCCTCCATCATACAAGCATTTTGCCCACATCTCTATCTCTCTCTCCAGTTTTGGAATGTTTTAATCCCATTACAGTCCCAACCTGAGCAGGGAGGGGAGTTTGGGGATGGGTGGGGGTGCAGAGACTGTGCAGCCAGTATGAGAGTCCCTTTGTATCCCAGCGAGCTACAGGCCAGGCAGTTATGGGTATGGCTCCCTCATTGCCCCGTTTCCCTCCACCCCCTGCTCCCTCTCAATGGCTCTCTTTGTCTTACCAAAGTATCACACAGCCGATTAAATAGAGGGAATTAGAGTCAGGCTTAACCCACAACACACAATCACACACAAGCATGGACATAGGCATATACACACATGATTTAAACTGCTGAAGTGCGTGTAGTGGGACCAGTCAGAGCAGTGGACCATAGTGGGGTTCAGTGTTGTCTGTATGGTGCTGTGTAGCCTGTGCAAAGAACAGCAATATCCAGCAAAAGGGTTCTGTGCCTAGAGCTCATGGATGAGGACTGCCATGGTTTTCAATATTCTGTAATCATACTCAGCCTAACTGAATTAGCCATGATCCATTCGCTGAAATTGCTTTTGTTAAGTGTATGAAACAATGAATGAGTTACTGCAAGCTGTGCATAACTGCTGTTGTTGCATCGCCTAGCCCAAGCCCTAACCCTAGCCTAATTATGTAATGTGAGGAAAATAAGAAAATAATTCACGTTGGCAAGTAGCATTTATGGTATATTGGAATTAACTGTTTGTTGTCCAATGTCATCTTACCTTTCTCAAGGCAGCCGGTATAAAAACATTAGTGGAGACAGACTTTTACAAAAGCAGAAAGAATACAGTTTTATTTAGTGTGAGAGAAATTCATTAGTCATCACGTCGCTAAGGTCTTGTTTCCACTAGTATTTACAGGTTGTTTTGTTCTGCTGGCAACACTTACTGAGAAAACACAAAACACCAAAACAACAATAACAGCCGAGTTTTCAACACGGTGAAGAAAACCTGTTAACAGCGCATAAAAACATAATACCAGCAAATATAAATAATAATTGTAATATTCATAAGAACAAGCCATTCCTAAAGCAAGACGTAGGATTTAAAATGAAATGTCATGTGCTTCAAGACATAATGTACAAAAACAGACCAAAAGTAATTCTGGGCCAAAAGGAAGCACTACCATTTTTTAAAATAATAACATTGAAATCACATATATTAGAATAAAATAAACATACAAGGTATTATTTCACATTACAAGATGAAGGGGCATCCAACTTTAACTACAGGTACTGTTATTTAGGAGTTGTCTCTTGGTACCTCTCTTTAGAAAATAACCCCTTGGATTGTTGCTATTCTGTTGCAAACAAGGGGTTGGTATTTCATTACATAAAGGCCAGTTTGAGATCTTACCCTCTGTAGACTCGAGAACTCATTCATGCATGCTATTACTCACTCAATCTCAGGCAACTGTGTTTCTATGATGGCATTTCAGAAAAGCCATAAACAGGTAGCAAAAATGTTACAACAACTATCTACAAATCTAACATTTTACACTGAATACGGTACACTGAGTGTACAAAACATTAGGAACACCTTCCTAATATTAAGTTGCAGCCCCTTTTGCCTTCAGAGCAACATCAATTTGTTGGGGCATGGACTACAAGGTGTTGAAAGCATTCCACAGGGATGCTGGCCCATGTTGACTCCAATGATTCCCGCAGTTGTGTCAAGTTGGCTGGATGTCCTTTGGATGGTGGACCATTCATGATACACACGGGAAACTGAAACTGTTGAGCATGAAAAACCCAGCAGCGTTGCAGTTCTTGACACATTGAAACCAGGGCGCCTGGCACCTACTACCATACCCCGTTCAAAGGCACTTTAATATTTAGTCTTGCCAATTCACCCTCTGAATGGTACACATACACAATCCATGTCTCAATTGTCTCAAGGCTTAAAAATCTTTCTTAAACTTTTCTCCTTCCCTTCATCTACACTGATTGAAGTGTATTTAACAGGTGACATCAATAAGGGATCATAGCTTTCACCTGGATTCACCTGATCAGTCTCTGTCATGGAACGAGCAGGTGTTCCTAATGTTTTGTACACTCAGAGTATAGACACATTATGAATGTCAAACAATTGAGAAAAATGTGAGGGCAGTGGTGCAGACTTTTCAGTGTAGTAATGGCAAAACATTGACAATATAATGACATTAATAGTAAAGATTATAACAATGAAAATAATGTATTATGTCTGCTGAAGATACATACTTAATGACCTCAATTTTGGTTAATAAAAGATGATTATATCAAATCATTATGTAGCATTGTCTTCTTATTCGCTATTCAGTTTTGAAATGTTCTCTGTTAAAGAGACAATGCTGAATCAACATAATAGTCAGTGCCATGGAAAAAAATATTGAGGTTGATAAATCAATATAGTGTTGAGGGTATGTCACCAAAGAGCTGTAATCAGGTCAGAAAAAATGTGTTGACCTTAATTCAACATCAATGTAGTACTGTAATACAGTGTCATACGGAGAGAAACAACTTAAATAATTTTTTCCTCTGTCTTTAAAGTTTTGGTTTCAAAACTTTGGTCATTTTAATTTATAAAACATTTGTAGAAACAGATTTTCTGGACTGTATGCCCTTTGTTATAGATATACAGTATATTCCAATTACAACATAGGCAACTTGCCATTTAGCAGACAAATGTATCCAAAGCGACTTACAGTCATGTGAGCATACATTTTACGTATGCACGCGGTTCAGTCGATACAAGAAATTGTAAGAAATATGCCTCTGGGCCAATCACAGAATATGTCATTGATTATATATTGGATATTGTGTTACATCATGTAATTAATCTGTTTTCAACATGCCTGAGATGTAGATGGATGGGCTAGCCAAACAGTGGGACTCTGTACTGTTGACATCTTCACCTCATAAAACCATTTCAACGATAAGCCTCTAGATTTGAATACGGATTTGATTTATTCTCTCTTATCCAACCCTCTGAGTACTCAACATTGAAGTTATACACCACACGTTACCCCATAAAATCATCTGATCTCCATTCCTCCTTGGACCCTACTGGTCTTCCTGCATCTGGGCCAGACCAGAAGGGGATTCCATCTCTCCACTGCCTCCAACCCAGGTCTCCTCCGCTCTGTGGGTCTGCCGTTGGGGCCAAATCTGCACCAGAGCCCTCTGCTCCCGGTCTTTGTCAGGGCCGCGACAGGGTGGTGTAGACCGGCTGCTCCCAGTGCGTGGGGCTGTGTGACTGTGGCACGCTGGATGGGTCAGTGATGGCTGTATACAGGGGCCTCTGCGAGGGCCCCATGTAGGAGAAGGCAGAGTACAGCCCTGAGGCCTGGCTGGAGTGGGCGTAGTAGGAACCCGAGGCCTGGTGGTCAGCATACTCTGCAAACTGGGCCCTGGAGGCCAGTGAGGGGAAAGCAGAGCTGTAGTGGGGCAGGCTGAGGGGAGTGTAGGTGACATGGGAACCCCCTGAGGATGCTTCGGCAAAGTGTCCCCCCGAGCCGGCCTCACTCTTAATCTGGGCCTTGGAGGGGTCGGAGCCCAGAGGTGAGGCATGATGCTGCTGGTGCTGCTTGGATAGCCACGCTGCAGAGTGTCCACTGGCCACGGCCAGGGCAGAGGAGATACCGTAGGCATAGGGAGATGCAGAGGACCCTGCTGCTGCCGCTGACCCAGCACTCTGTCCAATCCCCGGGTGCCCATTGGGGGGCAGGTACTGGTCAAACTCGTTCACATCAAAGGGCTCCATGTTGGCCATCACCTCGTGGCTGATCTCACCGATGTCCACGTTGCCGAAATCAATGTGTGGTTTGACTGACCCTGATCCAGAGCCACCTTCCGCTCCTACCCCCATTCCCCCACGGGAGCCACCTGCTCCACCACCCTCCCGCTTCCCATCGCCCGACTTCCCAGACTGGAGCTCCGTCTTGGGGGTGGTGGGTGGTGTAGGAGGGCTGTGGCTCTGGCCTGTGGGGAGACACAAAGCAGAGATGTCAGAGTTATTGTCAGCCTGGCTTGTGGTATATTATTTAGAATGGGGATGTGTGACAAACTGCATCGATAGGGCTGGTCAGACCCTGTGGCATACCTGCAGTATGTAGGTGGTGTCCATCAGCCAGAGGAGACCCCGCCCCCCTGACGTGGGCAGCCACGTCCAGGTGGAGGCTCTTGTAGTGCGATTGGCTATGGCTGACCTCACCCTCCGAGTGGCCGTCAGCTTCAGAGCCGGAGCCGGGTTTGCCGTTCTTGCGGCGGCGTGGCTGGTACTTGTACTCCGGGTAGTCCTTCTTGTGCTGCTTCCTCAGCCTCTCCGCCTCCTCGATGAAAGGCTTCTTATCACTCTCATTCAAGAGCCTATGAGGGAGAAAATCGTTTTTGAAATAACAATGATAGAACATTTTAATTTCATCCAGGAGGAACTTAAAGTAGAGGTGTTTTGTGCTGCTGATTTGATGCCTGTGTCAAACTCTAATGCAGTAAGCCATTCTGTTTGAATGAGGACATTACAGTAGTCTGAGAACATTTAACAGCATGTATTTTGATAACATGATGACGATAATATGTGTGTTAAGATAACAGTGACACAGTGCTGGTTCCTTTGACACCTCCACATCCCAGAGGTCAATAACCTTGTCCAACTCCAATAGAAGAATAATTACATTTTATTTACCAGGTGGTCTGTGTCAACTGGGACACATCCCCTTTTATATTCAATCTACTAAGTATTCTAGTATTTTACTTTTTTTTTTAAACGTCTAACTGGTGTAATGGCAACACACTCATAGGAAATGCTGCTATTCTCCTTGTTTAGCATTAAAACATTTTTAGAAAACAACAATTGACAATATTTCTACTGTGGAGATTATTTCTACCATCAGTTTTGCCTCTGAAACATTCACTTGATTTTCATCTCGTTCTAAATCGGATCCACCATCTTCACAGCTGCATCAGAAAACCTGCCCACACTAGGGGATTTTCGGCTGGACTGTAATGAAATTAAGACACAGGCTAAAGATGCATCCTGTGCACGTAACATAAATCCATATTACTGATGGTGGAGTCAGGGGGACTGGCATGAGAAAACACTGACCTTTGAGACTCCCAGTTCAGCATGTTTCTTGGACAATTATACAATCATGCGCGGGCTCAAGGTCAAGTCTTTATCTAATTAATGTTGCCTCCTTATAAGGTTAATGAATTAGCCTCTCTGGGCCTTCCCATCAGCACGCATTTGTCTGACCTAGCAACAGTCCTCCATATCTGTGTTTTAAAGGCTGACCGAACTAGCCATTCAACCCATTGACCAGTAAAATCTTGGATATCTTTTTACATAGTAGGTTCTTTAATATGGCACGCTCAATTACAAATGAGAGGGCTGTAAAAGTGTATATCTGCCATAATGGTCTGTGCTTTAAAATATATTGATGAGGGGATTACAAAAACCTCAGTAATTCCCACTGCAGCCATCTCCCTCCTAAACCACCATGAATTAAGTGGGTTATGAAATTGGGCATATCCAGTCACTATAATGTGAATACAAAAAAACGCATAACTACATGTTTTTTGTTTTCTGTAGGCTACATAATCAACATAATTATTTCATTTTTTTTTTAGGTAGAGCTTAAATCAACATTCCTTGATGGGGCAACTTTCTAACAAGCTTTATTCTGAGGTGGTAGAATATTATTTTAACATATCTCAGCTAATTTGGTTGAGAAACTCATTGCTGTAAAGAAGGGAACCTGCCTTGAAAAATCTAAAATCTATGACTTTTTAAGTTGTTTTGATGTTTTATGGGTCCATAATTCAAGTCTACTGTAGCATGAAGTGTCCTTTGAACTTTTGACCCAGAATGTTGTGACTAAGAACGCATTTGAACTTGTGTAACCCTGGATGTTTATTGTTGTTTATCAAAGCGGACCGACGCTGTAATTAACGCTTTCCCTTACCTCCATAGTTTCCCGAGGGTTTTGCTGAGCTCAGCGTTGTGGAGGTGGGGATACTGGTCTGCCAGTTTTCTCCGTGCGGCCTGTGCCCACACCATGAAGGCGTTCATAGGCCTTTTCACGTGCGGCTTGCTTTTGCTGCCGGAGTTTACACGCACAGGCATAGGTACGAGTGTCCAGTCGTAGCCGTTCAGCACCTGGCTCACTGCCTCGCGGATACCAATAGGAAAGCGATCGTCGTCTTCATCGGACTTGATGGAAATCCCGCCAGCTACATCGGATAGGGCGTCGTCGCCGACCCCCGTCAGCTGGGGCTGCGGTCCGGACAGGGGTGAGTCTCCTCCGCCTGCTGCACTGGAGGAGTGACCCGGTGACAAGGAGTGACCGTCGTCCGAGACCCCTGGACTCATTTCTAACTCAGATAAACTCTGCTCCTCTCCCGACATCTTTCCCCTCTTCCAAGAAAGCTTCCTCCCTCAGGTGAGTAACAGAAAGTGTACAGGGTATAGCTTCTTGACCTATTCAACTACTAAGCCTAGGCCTATCCCTATGTCTGAACTAATGAAGAAGTTCACCCTTTCTCAGGAATATAAACTATGCCTGTTTAAAACTAAAGGATTGCTTCTGTCACTCGAGGTCTCCTTTATATAAATTCCCAGTCAGTCTCAACTCTCAGTCTACGTTCTAAAATTCTGTTAGGATTCCTCATCAAAGTTCTTTCCATCCGTGTTGCTGGTATCTTACGCTGAGCGCGTATTGTGGATCCCAGTTTACCTGTTGATTCCCACCACTTGCTCCAGTAGCACAGTGTCCTCTCCCTTGCAGTCTTTGAAATTGTAGTCCTTTAGCTAAATACTGCAAAGGACATAAAGTAGAGTATGTATTAGAAAACAATACCCTAGTGAGTGAAATATAGAACATATTATTAAACTGGGTGGTTCGAGCCCTGAATGCTGATTGGCTGACAGCCTTGATATATCGGCCCATATACCACCACAGGTATGACAAAACATGTATTTGTACTGCTCTAATTACATTGTAACCAGTTTATAATAGCAATAAGGCACCTCAGGGTTTGTGGTACATTGCTTGCTCAGAATACTTTCATTTAATTAGCATATAAAGGATGTAATAGAAATTATTAGGAAAAGTGCAAAATTGCAATCATATAGAAGCGAATCTGAAGCCCATACAGTTAGTGCAGACGGTCTGTTATTCTAGCCCAGGTCTCGACTCCTGCTGACAAGCTACTGTTTAAGGTTTGGCACTTATTGCAAGCTCCCCAGAGAGAAAGTGTTGGAATAATACGAGCCCGCACCAGCACAGGGCTTCGATTTATACCTCGGAGCTCTTAGATAAACATGGGCTGGCGCTGGAAATATAAAACGCGTGGGTACGTGTGTGTATGCGCGTGTGTGAATTGGACACTGTCTGTTTGAAAAAGTATAGGCTATGGGTCTGTATGCGGCCTATTGGGGTCAAATGTGTAGTTTTGTCCATAGAATCAACGCCCGCCTGTGTAGGCCAACACGACCTTAACGTTTTGATTAAGCGAACTTGTGAACTGTAATAACAAACTATAGGCTGTTTGTTTTGGAATTGATTTAATCGTTGAATCAGTCATATTGTAGAAGTTAAATTCATAATGCTTGTCTCTCTAGTGCCCAATTGATCCTTTGTAACATTTGGATGCCACTGACATGCACACTGCAATGGTGGTGAATTATCAGAGCATTGGGGGGACTGTGCCATCTCATCGTGTACCTCAACCACGTCCTGTTGTGCACCTCGTGGTCACAATTAATCCCACTCTCCTTTCTGTACGCCGATTTGTTATCCTGTCCACGCACATAGCTGTTGCCCCCATGATAGCGTTACATTGGTCAGTAGGGAGAAGAGCATGTGGTGGGGTGATGATGCTTCCTTTGCCACGGCCCAACAGTGTTTAATTACAGTCGTATTAGGCCTAATGGATCGCATTGCAACGCCGTGATCTTGCAAAGAGATTTGACCGGTGCGTTTTAGTCAATAAGGTTTTGACTAATACCAAAATGCAGGTTAGACGTTGCCTTTCGTGGCTCTCATCCAGCAATAGCACGCCTCCTAGTATTTTCTCGAATAGTTGGACCATATGTCTGTTACATTGAAGCTTATTAACAAGTCTCTGGCACGGATGTTAATCCGAATAGGCCTATGTCGGTATGGGGATCTGCGCTCGCAACAAACGATCTACAATTGCGCGTCCGCATAAGAGGCTATGGGCCTACTTTTCATATGACAGGAGGACACTCACACACGCTACTTAGAATAAAATATTGAAGCTTTATACACTATTTATACAAAAGTATGAGGACACCCCATCAATTTAGTGGATTC
Organism: Salvelinus fontinalis; assembly: GCF_029448725.1. NCBI lineage: Eukaryota > Metazoa > Chordata > Actinopteri > Salmoniformes > Salmonidae > Salvelinus > Salvelinus fontinalis. The sequence goes on along the minus strand of NC_074666.1, from coordinate 77,375,454 downwards.
GCTATTTTAGCCACAACAGGTGTATACAATCGAGCACACCGCCATGCAATCTCCATAGACAAACATTGGCAGTAGAATGGCCTTACTGAAGATCTCAGTGACTTTCAACGTGGCACCGTCGTCGGTTGCCACCTTTCCAACAAGTCAGTTCCTCAAATGTCTGCTCTGCCAGCTCGATCAACTGTAAGTGCTGTTATTGTGAAATTGAAACATATAGGAGCAACAACGGCTCATTCGTGAAGTAGTAGTAGGCCACACAAGCTCTCAGAACGGGTAACATTAGTTTGTCCTTAGTTGCAACACTCACTATGGGGTTCTAAACTGCCTCATGAAGCAATGTCAGCACAAGGACTGTTTGTTGGGAGCTTCATGAAATGGGTTTCCATGTCCGAGCAGCCACACACAAGCCTAAGATCACCATGCACAATTCCAAGCATAGGCTGGAGTGGTGTAAAGATCGCCGCCATGATGGAGTGGAAATGTGTTCTCTGGAGTGATGAATCACGCTTACCATCTGGCAGCCCAATGGACTGGGTTTGGAAGATCCCCGAATGCATAGTGACAACTGTAAAGTTTGGCGGAGAAGGAATAATGGTCTGGGGCTGTTTTTCATGGTTCGGCGTGGCCCCTTAATTACAGTAAAGGGACATCTTAACGCTACAGCATACAATGACATTCTAGACGATTCTATGCTTCCAACTTTGTGGCAACAGTTTGGGGAAGTCCCTTTCCTGTTTCAGCATGACAATGCCCCTGTGCACAAAGCGAGGTCCATACAGAAATGGTTTGTCGAGATCAGTGTGGAAGAACTTGACTGACCTGCACAGAGCCCTGACCTCAACCCCATCGAACACCTTTGGGATGAATTGGAACTACGACCCGCAGCAGTGTTCAAACATCTAGTGGAAAACCTTTCCAGAAGAATGGAGGCTGTTATAGCAGCAAAGGGGTGAACAACTCCATATTAATGCCCATGATTTTGAAATTAGATGTTCGAAGAGCGGGTGTCCACATACTTTTGGTCATGTAGTGTATGTATAGGCGAATAACGGGTTTGTAATGGACAATTAAGGCGACAATAATTGATGACAACTCCGATCTTGGTGCGCTCGCCCATTCGAATTGGTTGCAGCCAGAATAGAGTTCCTATGTTATACAATCGTGACAATTTTTTTTCAATTAGCAAATTTCTTTACAAAGAAAGTATTTTCACCAGGTTGTCCTTCAGATTAGTTCAGAACTATGAAAGACACACGGTTTGTCTGTCCTGTGATTATTAAAGCAGGAGTTAAATGCCAATTTATGCTCGTCCACATTGAAAACTCGTATCTAATGTATTGTCAATATAGGCTCTACTGTATATATATATTATGTAGCCTACAGTATATTGATTGTTCTCTACAGCCCTCTTAAATTGTGTTTATGATGTCTAACTTTCCATCAATTAGGCTTTTTCTATAGCAACCGTAATTCATTTACATGAAAGAAGTAGACTCCAAAGCCCTTCTTATCGCTTGACCTAACAATAAATTGCCCTTGATTTACGACAATATTTTCCCATGATTGATGCTGTAGTCTCTTTCCCTTGGTTAGTTGTAACGTGTTCATTTATTATAATAAAATTTAAAAAACTTTAACATATCCAGAAATGTGGAATAGCCTATCTGAATCTGAGTTTCTTTTTATTCCAAAACAATTGTCTCTAAACAATTTAATAAAACGTGACAATTCTATGACCTATTTGAGTTTTATCGTGAATTTGGCCTTCGAGTTTGAGTTCTGATGCAGGTCTAGAATATTGTAGGCATTGAGCAGTTTGTTGGCACTAACCACTGATCAGAGATGACGAGAACACGTCCAGCTTTTAACGCATTATGAAATGGATGATCTTGTTGACTAACTTTCTCTCAATGATGAGTATATTAGTCAACCTGTAAATACTCACGAATAAATAGGCATAATACTTTCAAATGCCTCATCTCGTTGAAAATAGTTCCATGCGTCATGAATGTTGGGATAGTCAGTAGATGTAATTAAGGAGTCACATTTTGATGTTAATGGGAAAAGTTTCGTTGATTTCAACTTGAACTCGATCAATCCCTGACGTTATATCTAAAACTATATTTTTCACTGGTCTAGAAATAATTGTATAACTTCGAAAGGACCGTTTAAGACAAGGCACACCTAAACGGAATACATAACTTTGAAGCTGGTTCATAATTGAAATTGTATGTCTGTAGGCCTATTTGTATTAACCTATATAGTCTGTAGCATACACTTGCAAAAAATATATGTAATATTTTGCTGGGATGCGTATTAAACATGTATTTCTCCTGCCAGTCACGATAATCATCTCCTGCTATAACAAAGCAGGCGATGCCCACTTTACACAGCAGGATTATCCTAAGAGACGTTTTAAATGTAACAATAATAATATGATAATAGTTATAATGATAATAGCCTAATAATAATAGTCTAATAATTTAAATTAAACAATGATTTAGAAAAGATGCAGGTGTAATACATCATTTCTAACTGCACAATTTAGATGAACTTTATGGCTTGATTATTTGACAAATGAAAGAGAGAGAGAGAGAACAGCAGAGACAGGAAAGTATTTCAAATGCTAAGCACCTTACTTCAGTAATGAAAAATGAGGTCGCCCGTTTAGCACGAGAGTCCGTGTGTTCCCGAGTTTCCAAAGTGACGCTCGCGCTCACTCCCTAGCCCCCTCGTTCGCGCTGCCCTTCTATGAATGCCTGCTCTGTGTCGCGCGCCGGGGCTTAAAGAGCTCTGTTGTGTGAGGAAAGAGAAAAAATTGTGGGGAAAAGTCTTAAAGGAGCAGCAAACTTACACACATGCAACACCGGCAATCAATGTGATTGGTCGATGATTATTTTGCTCAGTTTCCTGCAGGGCAGGATCTCACTGTCAAAATTAGCATCAATATTATGCCAATATTATCACTACCTGAATAATGTGGAGACGCCTCGATTGTTTTGGTTAGGTAGGCTGTAGTGCCTTCAGATTCTGTGGAATGAGATGCTGCATTTGGGTTTGGGTATTTCAGACTTCTCAAAAGCAATATCTAGCCTATGGAAAATCCTTTCACAAAAATGTATGTGATATCATCCATATTTGGGGTGTGCTACTTTTTGACCCTCTTGTGGTGATCAGAGTAGGGCAATTCCAATGTGGAACAGAAAAATATCCGTTTTCTATTAACATTTATTAAGATTCAAAACCATAATTCAGTAAGAAATATAATTTTGTCTACGATGTGATTTTTCAGATCCATGTTAAACTCATACGTCATTATAGCCATTACAGATTGGGGAGCAGCTTTTTTAATGTGCTGGATGTTTTATATTATTGACTTAGAATTAGGGATTCCATCTCTAAATGTAGGCATAGACTAAATATCTATATAATGCTCAAATCATAAAAGAGCAATGTTGACTATGATATTTGTCATGTTAAATGTATTAGAGAAGGATATTAGCGGCATGCGCAATCCTTTACTGAGAGATTTTAATTTGCAAAAGCTTATAGGGCCACACCAAAAAGAGACCTTAAAAACATAAGCCATCACTCAATTTCAAATTAAAAATGATTTGTGTTTCTGAATAATTCATAAGGCCTGTAATATAAATAGGTCTACCGGCTAGCCTTATGTGCTTTTACGCAGGAGGTACATTGATATTTACCAAACTCCACAATATCCTTGAACGCGTTCCCATGGTGAAATGTTGTTGTCTTATTGTTATTATTATTATAAGTCATATTTTTTTTATAGAAGGAGCTTAGGCCTATTCTCTGATGTTATCAAATTAAATGTATTTGCCTGTTTCTGCATTTCCTGTTGGTGATGTGAATTTGCATTTGATTTGAATGATAGGCTACTTGATGTAGTGTGTCCCACAGGAGCTTGTCCAGCACCCTGTCACTCGCATCACTCGATGGATACACGTGTCAACAACTGACTTTGATGTGTCTCTTTTTATCCTGTTTGAAGTGATGTCCGGGGACATCATCTAAATTAGCAGCGGGGTCTCAGGAGAAACACACTGATGCTTTGTTTTTGCACGCTAATATCAGAGCTCTGTCACTTGGAGACGAGAGGTTGTCGTACTGGGGTGGGGGGGGGGGGGGCACGGGCACAACTCCACATTCTTAGATTTCCCCTATATTCTTGGGTATATTGCTGCACCTATGAGCAACTACCGGACATCGTTATTGTCTCTTAATACAGTCCAAGTTTATTACATGTGTTATATATTTATTTTTAATTATTGATCTAATTTAGATATCGATTTTACGCACGTTTTACGCACACAAACTAGGCTAAGTGAACTGTTGGCCTATAGGCATTTATCTCTCGATATTTTGTATTAGATTCATTTAAATTGCACTGACACTGATTTGTTGGATAGAGCATCAACATAGGCCTACAGTAAACTATCCAGTGCAGGCCACTGACTGTCGGAATTAAATATAATTCCAAGGCAAACAGTGCGCTACTTCATCCTATGTGTGAGTTTTATAATTGCATCAGTGCGCAGTCACTTAGATACACAGAGCACACATTTAAAACCAAACAGCATTTGGAGAAAATATAGAAAGTAGAGATGGGGGGGTATCATGTGTCGAACGCACACAAATACATGCGCTGTTCTTTTCAACAATGACCCCTTGTATTTCCTTCTCCCAACACTACCCCCTCATCCCAAAAAATCACTTATTTGTTCATTATCCATGAATGTTGACTGTGATAAGGGAATCCAAACCATGAGTGAATCTCTCTGTCTGGTTCTCTCTCCCTCTCTCGTCCTCTCATTCTATCTCTCCTCTTCTCTTTGCGCCCTTTGTTTTATCTCAGGTGAATTGTAATCATGTGATCAAACGAACACCCCCCTTCCATTATCCCCTTAAATGAAAAAATGAGGAACAAAAAACAGTTCTGTGTATATGAAAAAAAAAAGAGAAAAAGACATGTCTCCGTTTAGTGTCTGGGTCTCAGCAAACGCTCACATATAGGGGAAAATGCTCCAAGACCTCTACTTTGCTTATGGATCTCTGTCGCACTGTCCAGCTCTTGAGAGGGGGAAATTTAATGCAACTCCGGTGGACTGGCTGGTCCTTCAGGATTTGTGGCCTGGCCGCAATATCGAAGTGAGTTTTTGTGAGTGTGCAGTAAAGGTTGGGAGAACATCAGGAATTAATGGTGTTTGGGGGGGGGGGGGGAAGACAAGCCTATTACTGCTCTTTTCATGTCAATATTTAGCCTACATTTTGTAAGGCGCGAATATTTGAGAAATAAGTGTGATTGGTATCATTTCTGAGCCTCAGTGTTTGGGATGTCTATTATGTATTATACGTTTTTGTTATAAGCTAAGGATATTGTAATGCAAAAAGTTCAGAAAGATACACTTCATGTGCGTGGTTAGTGTTTCTTTATCGAAATCAATATCCCGTAAGGACCCAGCATTTGTGTGTGATTGTGTTGTGATTTGTTGAAGTTAATTAAGAGGGTGAGAAAAGCCAGATTAACATATCTGTGGTCGCATGTGTCGAATCGTTGTTGTTTAAATATTTATTTTAACTGCACCGTCATGACATTACCTTTTATGTTCTCCTCTAGGCAAATTATAATATTTTATCGAAAGGAAAAATGTATTCAATTAGGTATTTAACAAAGAATATGCTTCCATGCAATTTGGTTGATTAGCCTAATGTTAAAGTTTAATTTAGCTGGTTTCTCAATTGTGTAAACATTTAGTTGCATAGGCGATTGGTGTAGGTTAATAGAAGGTCGTAGTTCAAAATAACTCAACAGTTAGACATGGTTATATCGTTATAATCGATTCGCTTATAAAATCAGGTTAACTATTATCAATGCGACTTTTTTTTTTTTTAGTTGGTTTGCTTTTAGGCCTAACAATAAATCATTTCACCATTAGATAAACTCTTCTGAAAACTCCGCGTCTAATCCATCTACCAACCTGGCCGCATTCCATCATGGCCACCTAATCATCAACCTCATTCCTAATTGGCATACATCACTCCTAACCTCTCCACCTGAACGCTGATGTGTGGAGAGCGTTTTGGCACAAACATGGTCGCCGTGCATCACCCAGGTTGGTGCCGCACATTGGTGGTGGATGAGGTGAGTTTCTCTCTTACTATGTAAAGCACGTTGAGTACATCAGTTGGTAGAAAAACACTATATGAATCCAATCAATTATTATTATTATTATTATTACAAACATTGGAGTAAAACAAGCTTATATATTATAAGTTATATGCTTCAAGAATCAATGTGTATATATAATTCATTTACATCCACAAATGGATATATCAACTAAGGATTCTAGCTTTAAATGTGTTCAGTGATATGGTATTTTTATACTTTCTAATTGTAGCCTACATTTACTGAGCTTGTTGTAGGACAAAATGGTCAGACTATTGTTTTTGTTAACGGCAGCAAACGTGGCAGAATAAGACGAGAAATACATTTTCCTCAATTTTACATTAGGTCTAATTTATCAGAATATTAGAGGAAGCATTGATGTAACGAAAATATTTATAAAGTCATGCAAATTTGGCTTTTCAATTTTGGTTGCATACAACGACTAACATGTCATTTATGTCGAAAGCCCAATTTAGTATCAGATCGTTATTAAATAAAATATTCTGGATATTGTTTTGTCAAAATAACAAAAACTTAATGTCAGACACATTTTTTAAATATATATTTTATAACATAAGCCTAATTCCTTCACCCTCTGACTTCGCTTGTTAATTAATAAATATGCTTTTTCTATATGGTTAAACAGCGTCCAACTTTGTGGTAAACCTTTTAAAAATGTAAAATGGTGAATATATTTGCTCTGTTTTGTTTTTGTGTCTTTAGTACCAGTATTTGAATATTGTGCTAAACAGTATTTAATGTCTTGACGTTTACAGATGTAGAGAAGTAAAAATAGGGTCATGATATAAAATAGGGTCATGATATAATTATCAATAGAAGAAATCATTAACATGATGGTATTGATTGAAATAAATATTAAGAGGCAAAGGAATAAGAACAGTTGTTAGAATGAGATTTCTCTTACTTATTGAATATTCATTTATTATATGTTGATTCAGAATGAGGATTTATTTGCTATTTGTTTAGCTTTGTTCATTTAGAATGGAATATGTCGCAGTATTGGGATATTTTCTACTCACAAACCTTCTACTCACAAATCACTATCTGAAAGAAGAAGAAAATGGACACTACAAACGTTGAACTTAGTGCTTTTTACTGTGACTTGTGTTGCTAAATGTTTCCTTCAACATAGAAATGTGGTTAATGTAGAAACTGTCTCTTTAGTTTCTGAGTTTCCCATAAATCCGCTGTGGTGGCAGGGACCTGACATGTGACACTGATGATGTCGTTTGTTGTGCAGCCATAGACAGTTGTGACGGTTAACAGTTGGAACTCAGGTCTGTGACCAGGGGGGTAAGGGGGTCACCCTCAAAGCAGACTGCTAATGTGGGCCTCATGGTTCTGTGACTGTGACACTACCTGAGGGGGCTCTTCCATTAGCCTGTTCACGACAGGGACAGATATCTACAACATCCTGTGGCACTAGACTGGATCAAATTTATTTCAAGAACACTTAAGGGATAGAAGAAGAACAACAAGAAGAAGAGAGAAAGTCCAGAATTTTCTAGAGCAAATGTATTTATCATTTTGTGTCTGTGAGGGAAGGGTTGAGCTTTTGTCTGTGTGCTGGCAGAGAAAATTCCTGGGGGAATTCCTGCATTTTCACAAAAGGAGAGAATCTGATAGGGGGAGAGCAAGAGCTGGAGAGGGAGAGAGAGGTCAGTGGTAAAAAAAATGACTGGACTTAGTGTAATGATCTCATATTTTCTGGTGGGATGGGGAAAATTCTGCTGTCATCCATCACTTGAATAATGTGCCCAGTAAACACCCAAACTCTTCCTCCACATAATCCTAATTTTGGCACCTATCAATGGCAGCTGAGATGGATTGCAGTGGAAAAGGCAAACAACGCAGAGGTCCATTACAGAACAATAAGTCATTTACTTTAATTTAAATGTATCTCTCACTTTTAGCTACGTTGTTTGGTGTCTGGCTTTGTTATGGATATTTTGGAATCCACTAGAAAAGTTACAGACTGCAAACTTTACCATACTCTTCTTGGGGTTTGCTTTTCATTTCTGATATGGCCCACAGACCAGACATTCAGATGACCCACTCTTAAATATGTGATCTGCTCTAAGCTGTTAGGCGGTAACAGATTTTGCACCTGTACAAAATCAAACAGGTGCACAAATATGTCCCATTGCAGCAGGTCAGTCAAAGCTGCTGCAATCATCCTGTGGGCTGTGATCATTTGAAGAGCTGGAGATCCTCCCCAAGTCCATTTTGATTACAAATGGAACCGCCATTCTTGTATGTAGTCATTGACAGGTGAGCACAAGGATATCACACAGTCCCTCTTCACTTCGAACGTAGACTCCCAGTGTATCTGTTGTCCACTACTTCACATTAACACTTACGCGTCATAGAAGCAAAGTTCACAGACACTCAGCACTCCTAGAGTTGAACTCTTTAAGATTCCTTACATTTACCATATCACAATGACTGAATGGAATCCTTCACAGAAATGCCTCACTGATTGTGATAAATAATGATTAAAGCCCATTAAAATGTAAGGCAATCTTCAAAGGGTTAATAAAAATAATTCAGCATTCCATGAGACCTTCTGACCTTTCTTTTCAACCATCTTTTTAATAAATCGATGCAGCTGCGCGGCGCTTAAATAGGTCCCCCTCTTGAGTGTCTGTGGCTTGCCATGAATCCTGTCTTTGTGTTCCTACCACTGAATTTCCTATTCTTTTGTGTTCTTTTTTTCCGATGTTGCTGGTGGTGATGGGGGGAGGAGTAGGTTGGTTGGGTGGTAATAGTGGAGGGGGGATAGAACTTGGACTGGCTTTCAATGCAGCTGGGGAGCAGGGTGGGGTGGGGCGGGGCGGGGGTTAGCAGGAGAAAATGCTAGAGAGAGATGGGGCGAGGAGGCAATAGGGGATGGGGTGTGGTGGTGCCGGGAAGGGGTGTGGGTCGATGTATTGCAAGCACCATGAATGGCTCATTGTATGTCCTGGTTCATATCTACACTAGCTAGCCAAAGGGAAGAATCTAGTTACTTCAATTGTGTGAGGGGACATCTAAAGGAAATTGATAGGGGGTTGTGGAGTTAGAGTCTGAGGTAAAAATAGCGAGAGTTTAGTTACCTGCCTGATCTTCGGTGGCATTCTTTTACCTTTCATTTGCCATTGCATGCCATTTTGAGAATCCTGCCGTTATCAATTGCGTTTCAACCATAAACAAATAGTTTATTATAATATTCTGCAGATTGCTTGTAAAGTTTTGATGATAATGTGCACGCATCTATGTTTTGCTATCCTTGTTTTTCCTGTGGCTAAGATTTCCAGGCAACTAACGCACAGGTGTGCTTTTATTATCTATATTGTTACGTTCCCCAGTTTCTGTGTTCTGTTTTGTATTTTAGTGTGTGTGTTTTAGGAGATGGCTTCCTGAAGTACTCCCCAACCAGCTGATTGGTCGACCCCAGACTAATTGGTGATTGGAGCTGACCCCGCCCCCTCGTCAAGAAGCAGCTGACACTAATCACCATTGCCACCTGAAGATAAAAGCCAGTGTTCTGCCCCAGGAGTTTTTGGGAGAGAGAGGAGAGAGATGAGATTTGGAGTAGAGATTTGAAGTAGAGATTTGAAGATTGAGAGAGAATTGAATATTTTGGAAAGATCGAGAGAAATTAGATTGTGATATAGTGTTGGTTGTGTATCAGAAAGTGTGGTATGTACTGTTGTTGTTGGTAGCAGTTTTTCTATGTCCTGTGTTTGTGAAATTGTTAATAATTACTCTGTTTCGTTTGTTCCCAGGGGGGAAGGAGAAGGCACTTTGGGAGTGCTTAGGCAAGAGGCCCGAGGGCATACATATACCCGTAGTATATTTACTGTCTAGGCACACTAGGTAAGACCTGGGCGGACCACCCCCTGTATTTTGGTTAGGGCACCAGGCGGTGTTAAGTTAGGTAAGTTAAGTGGGTAGGCAGGTTAGATAGGAGAGGGGGAACTTTGATATTTACTTTCTTTGCTTTGGTTCCGTCCAGCCCCTTTTCCCCATATTACCGTGTAAGAAAATAAATTCTAGTAAACGGTAATTCTGCTTTTGTGTCATCCTTACTCGCACCTACAGTCCATACCTCTTGCACTTCAGAGAGTTGAGTTGTAGCAGGGAGTTGCGTTCCCTCTTCTCAGAGGCGTGCGTAACATAATGGGGGCTCATCCGGGATTAAAGAAGGGTTAAAGGGTTAAGGGTTAAGGGTTCACTGAGTTTCTTTTCCACCAAATATGGTCCAGAAAAACGTGCTGACAGAGATGAGCCAGGAATTGGCAACAAAACTAAAACTTGATCCCCTGGTGCAAAAGAACGGCCAACAGCCTTTTTGTCATAATGCACCTTCATGCGTTTTTGCGAAGAGGAAAGAGACTTTTGGGCTAACGCACATGCGGCGTGCAGTCTCTCCCGCATTTTACTGACATAATCCAACACATTTTTAGGGGCGCTACTGGGTGTAGGAGATAAGATATGCTCCTTCAACACTTTCAGCGGACCCCTTGGGGTATGTCCAAACACAAGGTCAGCAGGGCTAAACCCTAAGGACTCTTGTATCGTTTCCCTAATAGCAAATAGGACAAAGGGCACCCCCTCATCCCAATCGGTACTGGTATCCATACAATACTTGCGTAGCATTGCCTTCAGCGTCTGATGCCAGCGTTCGAGAGCCCCTTGACTCTCTGGATGATACGGACTTGAGACCTGATGGGAAATACACAATGTCTTTAACACATTTGAAAACATTTTGGACATGAAGTTGGATCCCTGATCAGTTTGGATTACTTTAGGGAGTCCAAACGTAGAGAAGAACTTCACCAGTGCCTTCACCACAGTCTTAGCCGTAATAGTACGGAGAGGAATAGCCTCTGGGTATCGAGTAGCACTGCACATTATTGTTAATAGGAACTGGTTACCTGACCTGGTTTTCGGCAACGGACCTACACAATCAACTATCACTCTTTCAAACGGTTCCCCCACCACAGGAATCGGGTAGAGCGGTGCTCTAGGAACTGTTTGATTCGCTTTCCCAGTGAGTTGACATACGTGACATGTTTTACAAAATTGGACCACGTCAGACTTCAAACCTGGCCAGAAAAAATGACGAAGGACCCGGTTATAAGTCTTTGTGATCCCCAAATGTCCAGACCACGCCTGGTCATGGGCGAGTGACAGCACCTGCTGTCGGAACGGTGTAGGAACAACCACTTGACACACTTCACTCCAGTCATTAACGGTGTCATGAGCTGCCCATTTACGCATCAAAACTCCTGCTTCCATAAAGTAGGCAGTCTCTCTAGTTTTAGCTTCTTCAATGGAAATTACCGAAGCAAAACACTTGCTAAGACTGGTGTCTCCTTTTTGACATTCAATCACCTTCTCAGGGGTGACAGACAAAAGAATGTCATGTAATTGGGGTGCGATTTCGCAGTCCCCTTCCTTAGTTTTCACAGGAGTAAAAACTGTCGGACTTGCAGAAGGAATACTCGGTGCATTGTCTTCTACTTCAACATTCTCAAAAATGGAACTAGCCAAATCCACCACATCTCCAAGCTTGCGAGATTGTGCCCTCGTTAACACACAAGCAGGAAAAACATGTGGAAATGCTTGAACCAATTTCTCATCTGCAATTTTAATTTCTGGGTTGTCTACTACCTCTAATACAGGAGTAACGTTACCACCAGCAATATCATTCCCTAATAGCAATGTGACTCCTTTTACTGGCAGTGTAGACACTACACCAACACGGAAACGTCCTGATACCAAGTCTGACACTAAGTGGACCCAGTGTAATGGTACAGGTACTGTTTTTGTCTCTATCCCCTGTAATATAACATGCGAGCCACAATACGTTTCAGGAGACCAGGGTAAAGCATCAGTAATAATTACTGACTGCGCCGCCCCTGTGTCTCGTAAGATTTTAATTGGCTTTTGATCAGCTTGTTCTCCAGTTAAGGAAACACAACCGGTAGAGATAAACGGAGCATAAACAGGATCCGGTTTCTCAAATGCTGAATCAATACCTCGGACCAACGGACGAGCCAAAGACTTGACTAAACCCAAACTTTTCCTTTTTGGGGACGGTGACTGGGACTGTTTCGGTTTATTTTTCAAAACTGGGCAGTCCGCAATCACGTGGCCCTTTTGGTGACAGTAAAAACATTCACGGATCTCATGAAAAGACTTGTCAGAGGAAAAACTACCTGAATGAGGCACTGATGATGTAATCAGTCTACCTTCAAAACGAGGTGCACCAAAGACAGTCTTGTGTGTCAAAGCGTACTCATCTGCCAACCCTGCTGCCTGGGCCAATGTCACCACTTTCTGTTCATTTAAATGAACTACAAGTCTATCAGGGAGGTTGTTTTTAAAATCCTCCAACAGAATCAACTCCCGAATATCAGCAAAGGTGTTAGCTTTGCTGGCTGAACACCATCGATTAAACAGAGACTCTTTGTCCCTAGCAAACTCAACAAAAGTACGGTGAGAGGGTTTCTTGTGGTTCCTGAAGCGCTGTCTATAAGCTTCAGGCACCAACTCATAAGCCTGCAACACGGTAGTTTTAACTGTATCATAGTCTAAACTGTCTTCCAGGGAGAGAGCAGCTACTACTTCCTGGGCTTTCCCAGACAATTTACATTGTAACAGGAGAGGCCAAACCTCGAGTGGCCAATGCAGCGCAGCGGCCACACGCTCAAATGCAGAAAAATAGGAATCCACTTCCGACTCTCGGAATGGTGGGACTAAAGCTATATTTTTACTTACATCAAAGTGGGCTTGATGATGAGCAGCTTTTGGAGTCGTACTGGGTCTGATCATCTCTCCACTTTGAAAAGTGTGTTTCAGCGGTTGGAGAATGCTTCTTTAACCCTCAATTTGGCCAAGTGTGAGTTTGGGAAGGCTACGGTGACTTACTTAGGGAAACAAGTGGGACGAGGTCAAGTGCGCCCAGTAACTGGCAAGGTGGAGGCAATTGTTGCTTTTCCTGCTCCCACGACTCGACGCCAGTTGCGCAGATTCCTAGGGATGGTAGGGTACTATCGTACATTCTGTAAGAATTTCTCGACGGTAGTAGCTCCCCTTTCATCTCTGCTTAGTCCCAAGGTACCATTTAGGTGGTCCAAGGACTGTAACCATGCGTTTGAGTCCGCTAAAGCGCTACTTTGTAGTGCCCCAGTGCTTGCCGCCCCCAACTTTGACAAACCTTTTAAGTTGGAGGTTGACGCTAGTATAGTGGGGGTGGGTGCGGTTCTCTTACAGGAAGATGAAGACGGAGTGGATCGGCCCGTCAGTTTCTTCTCCCGTAAGTTCAACTCGTGTCAGTCAAGGTACTCCACAATTGAACAAGAGACGCTAGCTTTATTGCTAGCCTTACAGTTCTTTGAGGTATATGTGGGATCCAGTGCCTTTCCTGTAATGGTCTTCACGGACCATAATCCTTTAGTGTTCTTAAAGCAAATGTACAATCAGAACCGCCGCCTTATGCGGTGGGCTCTGATTGTACAAGGATATAATGTACAGATAGCCTATGTGAAGGGCTCAGCGAATGTGGTTGCTGACGCTCTATCACGGGTCTACTAACTGGGGAAGCGTTGGTTTTTGTTATTACAAACTGTATGTTTGCAATTTTTGTGGTGGGCGTGTTACGTTCCCCAGTTTCTGTGTTCTGTTTTGTATTTTAGTGTGTGTGTTTTAGGAGATGGCTTCCTGAAGTACTCCCCAACCAGCTGATTGGTCGACCCCAGACTAATTGGTGATTGGAGCTGACCCCGCCCCCTCGTCAAGAAGCAGCTGACACTAATCACCATTGCCACCTGAAGATAAAAGCCAGTGTTCTGCCCCAGGAGTTTTTGGGAGAGAGAGGAGAGAGATGAGATTTGGAGTAGAGATTTGAAGTAGAGATTTGAAGATTGAGAGAGAATTGAATATTTTGGAAAGATCGAGAGAAATTAGATTGTGATATAGTGTTGGTTGTGTATCAGAAAGTGTGGTATGTACTGTTGTTGTTGGTAGCAGTTTTTCTATGTCCTGTGTTTGTGAAATTGTTAATAATTACTCTGTTTCGTTTGTTCCCAGGGGGGAAGGAGAAGGCACTTTGGGAGTGCTTAGGCAAGAGGCCCGAGGGCATACATATACCCGTAGTATATTTACTGTCTAGGCACACTAGGTAAGACCTGGGCGGACCACCCCCTGTATTTTGGTTAGGGCACCAGGCGGTGTTAAGTTAGGTAAGTTAAGTGGGTAGGCAGGTTAGATAGGAGAGGGGGAACTTTGATATTTACTTTCTTTGCTTTGGTTCCGTCCAGCCCCTTTTCCCCATATTACCGTGTAAGAAAATAAATTCTAGTAAACGGTAATTCTGCTTTTGTGTCATCCTTACTCGCACCTACAGTCCATACCTCTTGCACTTCAGAGAGTTGAGTTGTAGCAGGGAGTTGCGTTCCCTCTTCTCAGAGGCGTGCGTAACATATATATTGATGTAAAGTCAGTCTTTTATTGCCTATATATTGATGTAAAGTCAGTCTTTTATTATCTATATATTGATGTAAAGTCAGTATTTTATTATCTATATATTGATGTAAAGTCAGTCTTCTATTGTCTATATATTGATGTAAAGTCAGTATTTTATTATCTATATATTAATGTAAAGTCAGTCTTTTATTATCCATATATTGATGTAAAGTCAGTCTTTTATTATGCATATATTGATGTATAGTCAGTATTTTATTATCCATATATTGATGTATAGTCAGTATTTATTATCTATATATTGATGTAAAGTCAGTCTTGCCAGACCAAGGGTCAATTGTAGGCAATAATGACTATGAAGTGACAATGGATTCAGAATGACCCAAGTACAATCATGCTGAGATGATTTGTTATCAATAAAGACTTTGCATATATCAGTATGAATGGAGCCATTGTTTTCCACCACACTGACCTCCTCCAAAAATCAGGCACCCTTTGAAATCCCAGTATTTACCATGAAACAGGTGTAATTGGGCAAAGATTGATCAACAGCAGAGGTGCATAAAGATGGTGGTCCCCATGCACTTACCACAAATTCCTTGTTTTGCTAAGTTCGCCGTACATTGTTCAACGTATTGTTCATTGCTCTCCATTACAGTTTTTGGTAATTACCACTGTATACATGATCCCAATTTTAGCTTCAAGATGCCGGCAATTTGAAAAACCGAAAAGGTAGATTGTGCTGATTTATTGGCACATTGAACCATGTCACGCGCCATAGTTTACAAACTCAGTGGGTATTGCATAAACAATGACATTGTATCTAAATTCTGCCATCATTATACACATCTTTACAAACAACAGACTTGAGGTTAACTGTTACTTTCTTTATTTCCTTGAATTTCAGTTCACTCCACGGCCGCTGTCCCGTTCCACATCTCTCCCTCGCTCTTTCTTTTCAGTCTCACTCCCTCTCTCTGTCAGTATGCTCTCCCTCCCCTCCTCTAATACAAAAGCATGAGCACTGCTGCAGCTGTGGGAGAAAGGAGGAGATGGAAGAGAACTGGGGGAGACACATAAGGAGTAAGTGAGAAATCATTCAATGGAGCCTTGTGTCCCTCCCAACCATTCCCCCTGTCTCCTGGAGCAAAACCAATCACCTATTCTTTACCTCCTGTCACCACTATCTCCACCTCTCTGCGTCACCTTCTCAGTGCCACATAACATAGTGTGTGTGTATTATGTGATAACATTTGGAAAGTTTTATCCATCCCTGAGTGACGGGCGTAAGACACAAACATGCTAATTGAGTGGAATGAGAGGCGAGGGATGAGGAGATTCAGTCATTTGCAGAAAATGATTCACAAGAATTTGGAAGAGAACAAAAGTGTCCTTTGTCGCCATGTTGCTGTTTGGGTGCCGGCTGGAACGTGGTCAGAGTCATTTGCATCACTGAAAATATTCAGTTGTGTATGGTCTTGGCTTCCCTCTCAGGCATGGCCATTTGGTCCCTATACAAGATCAATATTCCTACCACATGTCTTCCAGCCAACTAGGACAGTATCAGGGGAAATGTTTGTAGTTCTGCTGAATTGTTGCGTGTGCCTGCAAACCACAAACCATACACAACATATTTACATGTGTAAAAGCCTAATATGTGTTTCACAAGCTGGTGTACAGACAAGTGATTATCAATCTGCAATTGCTCATATATATTGCTGTCATATTGTTGCAGAAGTTATAGCTGTTAATGAGCAATCACCTTTGGAGGTAATGAGGCCTCTATTTAATCAATAGCAGATGGTGGATTTGTGGATTGTGATTTTAAATGTGTGTTTGATTTGCTGTATGTCCTGGAATGGAGGAAGTTGACGCTTGATTTTAAGGCTAATGTTGAACTAATGACAATACAACTCTAATCATATTCTCATGCTGTGATGCAGCGGTTAGTAAGGCTGCTCAGCCCCATGATTCCCATTCTCAAAAGTCAATCAAAAGTCATCAAGCACGACGACAGCTTTGAAGTGAGTGTGACTCCAGGGAGACGAAGAGGGGCGAGAGACAGAGGTGAAAAGATAGGGTCTGGAGGGGCCGCTTAATAACAGTGTAAACTGTGTGAGAAGGAGTCTGCGTGTTTGACTCATCCTCTGCCTAGACTACAAGCTTCACATCCATTTTGGTAATTACCCGCCCGCTGTGATCCTCGCGACCTCGCGTTATTAACACGCCTCGAGCAGGGAATGAAACTTTGATTGCCGTGGCCCATGGCCAAGTAGCAGGGGTTGCATCTGTCTCTGCCTTGAACGACTACTGTTCTGACATTGTGGGGATGAAACCACCTCTTTCAAGGAAGCCTCTAACACGATAATTAAGATGAAGGCTCTGACAATAGGACATTCAAGCAGTCGTTTATTCCCAATTAGTTGAAGTTCATGCAGTTATTAGTGGATCAATCATGGCAGTAGAAAAGCAACATCTTTTATGGCCTAAGATGTGCTCATGTTCATAGGGGCGTGTATTCATGGTTGCCAAGGGAAGCCAGGCTTCCCCAAAAGTTGTACTAAGAAAAAAATATAAAACAATTTATCTTTCATCTCTCAGTGTTTCATAATTTTCCTTTAATTCGCAAGAGGCTGAATGTATCTCACCGGAGAGAAGGCATCCGAGAGAGCAAAACAGCACCCCTCTG
Source organism: Salvelinus fontinalis (assembly GCF_029448725.1). Taxonomy (NCBI): domain Eukaryota; kingdom Metazoa; phylum Chordata; class Actinopteri; order Salmoniformes; family Salmonidae; genus Salvelinus; species Salvelinus fontinalis. The sequence goes on along the minus strand of NC_074666.1, from coordinate 77,358,082 downwards.
TCTCTGTATGTGTAACCCATCTATCTGATGCTGTCTGGTCAAAAAGGGTATGATATTGTTGCCGCCGCCCCCACAGCATTGGATGCAAGAGAAGCAGCGAGCATTTGACTTCCCATGATTAAAAAAATATACAATAATAGCCAATCAGCGTTGAGTTAAACTGAGTGAGCTCAACTGTGAATGGTCCTAGCGCACAAAAAATAGTGTCAAGGGAAGCCAGTTTGGATTTGGCTTCACAACAATCACATCACATCAAGTCAAACGTCATTGACAGAAAACATTTTTTATTGTTGCATCTCCTTGTGTTGTTGTCCTGCGGTGGCTAGCTAGCTAAAATTGGCCCTTTCCTAAATTAACCATGGACAAAGATAGTGATTTGGACTTGTGGTTTTACTTCATTCTCCTTACTGGCCAATGATTATAATGGAGATTCTGATCTAACCATAAATTCATATATTGTGCCTCTGGCTTGAGAGGATGGAAGTTCAACATGCAGCTAGATGTAGAAGGCTAATGTTAACTAACTAGCATTGGCCATGAAAAGAAGTTGGGCTAGCGAGCAAGCGTTTTAGCCAGGTAGCCTAGGGCAACAATAAATTAAAGCGTAACTGTATGACAGAGTCATTGATTGTTTCGGCAAAATGAAAGAGAGGGGGATGGCATTGGCGCTTCTCAAAAAGTAGGGTGGGTCAACATGTTTTTTTTTGTCCTTACACGCACACACAGAAATCAGTACCATGGACAGCCACATGATATTTAGCTTAGTCCTTCCCCAGTGATTTCAGCCAGGCACCGCTACTGCAGGTTCATCTTGGTCAGCCGGAGCGATTGGCTGGGTCAGTTTTCTCTTGAAGTTCTTTTTTAGCTCTTATTTGGTCGTACTACATGTGTAGTTAGAAATCTATTTGGGCTTCATCGCTGAAAGAAACCCAGAGCATAGTGCATGAGGTGAACGACCCCCCCCCCCCCCCCCCCCCCCCACCTAATCATCGGTGTTCTTTAGTCTTAAGTTATGTGTTATTATACCATAAAAATAATTGCATAGAGTGTTGATGTGTATCCAGTGTAGAACCCACAGACAGAAGCCAGGTTGTTTGCTCATGTGATCATGCATCGCCTGTGGTGCCAGCAGCAGTGGTCTTGGGTCTACTGCATAATTTGTTGGAAGACTCTCAGGTAGTGAGGGCAGATGCCAATCTCTCCCTCACCCTCCCCTTGCTCCCTCGGGTCTTCCCTCTTTATCTTTTGTTTTGAGTCGTCTTTATCCATCCCTTTGATCAATCACCCGGCATGTCACTCTACCTCCCCCCTCCCCCTCCCCTTCTGCCCTCTCCCCCTCCTTAGACACATATCTGACCTGTGTTTTGGCCACCTATTCTTAACCCTTGTGTCATTGACTCCATGCTCTCACACTCTCTGACCACATCACAATACTGTTGCCACTGGTGATGATGTGTCCCATTCCTTCCTGTGCATCAGGGCAGCTGTTGTTTTGATGGGGAAAACACAGAAAGTAGAAGAGCAGGGAGATGAGGGTGGTGGGGTGGATACAGAAAAAAGAGAGTCACTTTCCAATCATGAGTTTTTCTCGGAACATTGAATTAAGCAGCGTGAAAGGGTGGGGGCCTCGGGGGGGTCTGAGGGCAGCCATAGAGATGCCCGAATGAAAGACTTCGTTGTTGGAGGCCGGGAGAGAGAGATGAAAGAGGAGAGGGAGATGGGGAGCAGCCCCCTCTCCCATCGCCTCCTCACCCTGCGGCCCTCCCTCACGCTGCCCATGTGAGCTAGGGTTCAAACACGAAACACACACACACACACACACACACACACACACACACACACACACAGCAGAGCTACATACTCACAGACACTGAGACATAGTCTTAGACTCCCTCCAAACCGTGTGTTCATAAGATGTAACCTAGATAGAGATGATCTACTGAAACAGCAGCTGACAGACAGCAACACTCAGTTTCCCAGGTGATTAGTTGTGTTAATGGATGAAGTCATGTGTGATTGAGGTCTCGTCAGTTTAACTTCCGTTACTGAGACACTGGATGTAATCCCATTACATGTAAACAGACAGGAGCCGGAGTCAAATAACATCAGTGTGAATCCATTTCTATGAACGCATGCTGGACACAAGAATGAACTCCTTGTACAAGGGAAAGGGAGAAATGTGCTGCGACAGCAGGTTTTATGTGTTCATCATCAATCACTATTAGATGGATTCCCTTAGTAATGTTTATACCACAGGCTGTCTTCACATGTGACGTTGTTCTGTATGTAGACTGGGGCTTGGGGTAGTAACGTTTATACCACAGGCTGTCTTCACATGTGACGTTGTTCTGTATGTAGACTGGGGCTTGGGGTAGTAACGTTTATACCACAGGCTGTCTTCACATGTGACGTTGTTCTGTATGCAGACTGGGGACAGAAACATGTAACACCTCTATGTAACGTGAACAAATGTGTTATGACATTGAAATCCCTTTGTAATAAAAACCCAGTTTGTACGAAGCCCATTTAATGCAGTGCATCCTGGTCATTATGTACCAGAGAGGGGTTATTTTTCTACATCGTCTCTTGGATCATTTGGACGCGCTTGTTGAATCATGGAGAAAACAGATGAGAGATTTATTGGTTGCCAGCTGGCTGTGACATTGTGTTAGAGCAGGAAACACAGTGGGGATAGGTTAGATTTCACACCAAGTCACATCAGTTGGTGGAAATATGTTATGTACCTCCCAGTAATTCTCTGGGTAAGAAACCACCAACGTTTCGCTATCAGGGATGTTTTTTACCTAATATATTACTGGGAGGTTATATATATGGAATGTGCGACTCTCTTTGTTTTTGTAGCTTCCAGTTTATTCTCCGTTAGTCAGCACCTCTACACTAAACCATTTTCTCTGGGTGCGCGCCAGCTCATGCTTTTTATTTGAAATATGTTTTGTAACAGCAGCTTCAGTAGCAGTGTATTAGTGACTGAGTAATAAGAAAAAGAGAAGCTTTAGAGTTGTCGTTTTCATCGGGGATGAAGCTCGTTCCCCCAAGGAGGAAATCTTTTGGGAATCTGTAACCTTACACCTCTAACCGAGCACCTCAGCTGAAAGGACGAGGCAAGTGAAAGAGGTTAGCAAGATTGAGACAGATGGGAAATGTGCCGAAATAGTTGTTAGTGAAAGGCATGCCTGGACATACATTTTATTAAGTTTGACATTTTAAGACAACGTATGGGAGAGAGGAAGAGGGAATGTGAAAAGTGAATGATGCAAGAGTGAGATAAATGGACGGATTAAAAGTCTAATGTGTTTGAAAATACAATGTAAATACTGACTGAAGAGAGGCAAAAATACTCTTACAGAGAGAGGAGAAAAGACAGAATGAAAGAAGTAAAAAAAGAGAGGAACAGCAGGAAGCGCTTGAATAGGGTCATGAAAATACGTCACATGGTGATGGGTGAGGGATGAAGGAGGTTAGAGGAAGAAGAGATCAGGAAGGAGAGATGAGGACGGTCAGGAAGGAGAGATGAGGACGGTCAGGAAGGAGAGATGGGGCGGTCAGGAAGGAGAGATGAGGACGGTCAGGAAGGAGAGATGAGGACGGTCAGGAAGGAGAGATGAGGATGGTCAGGAAGGAGAGATGAAGATGGTCAGGAAGGAGAGATGAGGACGGTCAGGAAGGAGAGATGAGGACGGTCAGGAAGGAGAGATGAGGACGGTCAGGAAGGAGAGATGAGGATGGTCAGGAAGGAGAGATGAAGACGATCAGGAAGGAGAGATGAGGACGGTCAGGAAGGAGAGATGAGGACGGTCAGGAAGGAGAGATGAGGATGGTCAGGAAGGAGAGATGAAGATGGTCAGGAAGGAGAGATGAGGATGGTCAGGAAGGAGAGATGAAGACGGTCAGGAAGGAGAGATGAGGACGGTCAGGAAGGAGAGATGAGGACGGTCAGGAAGGAGAGATGAGGACGGTCAGGAAGGAGAGATGAGGACGGTCAGGAAGGAGAGATGAAGACGGTCAGGAAGGAGAGATGAGGATGGTCAGGAAGGAGAGATGAGGACGGTCAGGAAGGAGAGATGAGGACGGTCAGGAAGGAGAGATGAGGACGGTCAGGAAGGAGAGATGAGGACGGTCAGGAAGGAGAGATGAGGACGGTCAGGAAGGAGAGATGAGGACGGTCAGGAAGGAGAGATGAGGACGGTCAGGAAGGAGAGATGAGGACGGTCAGGAAGGAGAGATGAAGACGGTCAGGAAGGAGAGATGAGGACGGTCAGGAAGGAGAGATGAGGACGGTCAGGAAGGAGAGATGAGGATGGTCAGGAAGGAGAGATGAAGATGGTCAGGAAGGAGAGATGAGGATGGTCAGGAAGGAGAGATGAAGATGGTCAGGAAGGAGAGATGAGGACGGTCAGGAAGGAGAGATGAGGACGGTCAGGAAGGAGAGATGAGGACGGTCAGGAAGGAGAGATGAGGACGGTCAGGAAGGAGAGATGAGGATGGTCAGGAAGGAGAGATGAAGACGGTCAGGAAGGAGAGATGAGGACGGTCAGGAAGGAGAGATGAGGACGGTCAGGAAGGAGAGATGAGGACGGTCAGGAAGGAGAGATGAGGACGGTCAGGAAGGAGAGATGAGGACGGTCAGGAAGGAGAGATGAGGACGGTCAGGAAGGAGAGATGAGGACGGTCAGGAAGGAGAGATGAGGACGGTCAGGAAGGATAGATGAGGACGGTCAGGAAGGAGAGATGAGGACGGTCAGGAAGGAGAGATGAGGACGGTCAGGAAGGAGAGATGAGGACGGTCAGGAAGGAGAGATGAGGACGGTCAGGAAGGAGAGATGGAGAATGAGAAAGGAGGGGAAGGGGATGATGGAGGCAGACACATTTCATAATTAGCATAGTAATAGGAGAGTTAAAGGCCACACAATGGGTCACTGTTGAGTCCAAGTTTTTCCATTTGGAGACAATGCACAATAGAGTTGGTATGAGCCCCAAACCACTCTAATAGCCAGTATGTAGCCCACCCCCTCTCTTTTACCACCCCAGAGAACACACTCTCTAACTAATAAAGTGGTATTGCCTCAGAGCTTGAAGCTATAAACCAGTCCTCCCTGCTCTGAACCTTTTCATCTGCTGAGCAAAATGCCTGACCACTTCTCTAAAGGTTAAGAGATCCAAATTGTGCCCATTTGTATAGATATTGTAAATAGAATGTGTATTCTGAGAAGAGCAGAGGATAGAAAAGAGGATAAAGCAGGGGATAGAGAAGATTATGGAGCAGATAGAGCAGAGGATAAAGAATAGGATAGAGAAGAGGATAGAGCAGGGGATATAGAAGATTATGGAGCAGATAGAGCAGAGGATAAAGAATAGGATAGATAAGATGATAGAGCAGGGGGACAGAGAAGAGGATAAAGCAGGGGATAGAGAAGAGAATAAAGCAGGGAATGGGGGGACTAATGAAGAAAACGCTGAAAGGGGAAGTGCCTCATTAGCCTGAAGAGGAGGGTGATTTTAACTTAATTAAAATCGGGAGAGAGGAATGATCTCATTAAGACAGAGGTACATTCAAATGCAGATGTATAAATAAAATAACTGTCCATGCTGATACAAAGACTGGGACAGGGACTTTGGATAAGGGACTTTGGATAAGGGACTCTGGATAAGGGACTTTGGATAAGGACTCTGGATAAGGGGCTTTGGATAAGGGACTCTGGATAAGGGACTTTGGATACGGGACTCTGGATAAGGGACTTCGGATAAGGGACTTTGGATAAGGGACTTTGGATAAGGGACTCTGGATAAGGGACTTTGGATAAGGGACTCTGGATAAGGGACTTTGGATAAGGGACTCTGGATAAGGGACTTTGGATAAGGGACTCTGGATAAGGGACTTTGGATAAGGGATTTTGGATAAGGGACTCTGGATAAGGGACTCTGGATAAGGGACTTTGGATAAGGGACTCTGGATAAGGGACTCTGGATAAGGGACTTTGGATAAGGGAAGTAAAATGTAGTTGTACATACAGAAAATGTATGCACGCATGATTTTAAGCCGCTTAGGATAAAAGTGCCTGCTAAATGGTATGTATTATTATAATTATATTAAGTACCTCTGCACACCTGTTCTGGCTAAGACATGTCTAACTTGGAGGTCATAACAGATAGGCTATATGTTCAGTGACTCAGGGTTTAAAGAACCTGACAATGTCCCTGGGTTTGTCTGCACCACTATTTGGCCTCTGTGACCCCTATTCAGATTCCCTCTCTGCTCTACCAAGACCAGGTGGGTACTACCTGAGTTTATCTCTGAAGGTTCCGTAACAGCTCTCTGTAACCTTATTGCCAGACTCTGGTACAGAAACCATATTTTTCTTTTGGACGATTGAGTCAGTTTTTCTTCTGTCGTGTGTTGAGGCTGCAACTGTTTCCCGACAGCATTTCCCACCATACCATCAGACCATATCTACCAGAGACGACTCTGTCCTGTCCTTGATTTCCTGCTCCAGAGAAACCTCGTAATCAGTAATGGCCTCAGATCCCCTTGATACACTACGTATTTTACGATTTGATGCTTTTCATTTTACATTTGGATATTCTTGTTTTGAAGAGTACCGTAAGTCGCTTAACACAGCATGAGTGATCAGACATAACTGCCTCAGTCTGATAGTTGATCTAGGGAGCTGGGTGGTGAACACACTGGAACAAATCCACCACTAGAGGGAACGTTTGCCTCAGTATTCTCTGCTGGAGACCTCGCTGATGGAATAGTGTTCAGAGACACCTAGTGGCACAGCATGGGAACAACAACTCCATCCTTATCTCCTCACTTCCCGGATTTCCTCATCTGGATTCAACTGTTTGTTAGTTAGTGCACAAATATTGTTCATATTCTACATGTACAGAGACAGTCAAAAATGATACATTATACATATTTATTTTCAACATCAGAAGGTATACACAAGGAATAAAGTGCATTCTATGATTTACTCGCTGTTTAAGCTTGTGTTGGTCAGGGAATGTGTCTGTTTCTCCACACATGGCATGTTAACAGAGATGTGCAAGCAGGAAGACTGAGCGGCAGAGATAAATCAACACAGTTATTTTAGGAAATAATATTACACAATTGGTTTGTTTTACAAACACACATTGTAAACCAGATATAGTA